>NC_053487.1:10303237-10552780 GCF_015227805.2 Hirundo rustica | reverse complement strand
AGAGGGGATTTTTTGTGTGTGTGCATAGATAGAAGTAAGTGGTCTTTAGGTTGTAAGAGAAAGTGAAAAACAGAGGTGGGGGACGAATAGATAAGATCTTGAAAAATGGGACAGAAAAACAGTAAGTTGGATACAAGGAAGAAAAAAAAAAAAAGAGTAAAAAATTGCCAACGGAAATACCTCAAGATAGCCCTCTGGGAGTTATGTTAGCTAACTGGGATAAAAACCCTTGTACAAGAAGAAAGGAAAAGATAAAGATGATACAATTTTGCATGATAGAATGGGCAGAGAAGGAAATAAGATCTGACCACGTTTATTGGCCCAGATACGGCTCTTTTGAGAACTGGATTTGTCAGGCTCTAAATGTATTTGTAAATTCAAAAGAACCATTTAATCCCGAAGAAAGAGAATATGCCACATGTTGGACAGGAGATTTTAGGAGAATAAAAATCTTTAACGTATCAGAAATGCCCGAGATGAAACAAGAAAAGAAAAAGGGGAAAGAAAAGGGAGGGGAACAAGAAGAAAAGAAGGAAAAAGAGTGGGATCCTTTGCAGGCTTTGCCCCCTCCGTTCCCGCTCGCGCTCCCGCCGTTCACGGCCGCGCCCCCTGTCCCGGGTCCTGCTTCAGCCCCGCCTGCCCCGGTTCCCATCCCGAGTGCGGGCTCGCAGCCTGCTTCAGCCCCGCCTGCCCCGGTTCCTGTCCCGAGTGCGGGCTCGCAGCCCCCAGCAGCCCTGCCTGCCCCGGTTCCCGTCCCGAGTGCCGGCTCGCAGCCCGCGGCAGCTGCACCGGTTCCCACATACAACCCAGCCCCGGCCCCGCCAGTGAATTTGTCTGCCCCGGCCGCCTGGTCCGCGGCCGCCCTAAGGGCTGTGCCAGGGGTCCCTCCTGACGTGTGGTCTAAGACCACCGCCCCGACCATGCCGGGAGTCCCGTCGGTCTCAGCCGTCCTATCTCCAATCGCTTCCCCCACTGCCCGATCCCCGGCTGCCCTGCCCGTGCCAGCTGCGCTGGGCGCTGCCGCTACTGTTTTGTCTCTGCCGGGAGCCGCTGACTCAGCCGCCATTAGCCCCATGCAGGCTGTCCACGCTCCCCTCTGGTATCCCCCAGAACTGCCCCCTCCTCTGCCGGTCCCGACAGTGAACCCCGCCTACGCTCCGCCCTTGGAGGACCAAGCCTCGGCGCTATGCCCTGCCCTCACCCCCCTTCCTGCCCTGAGCTCCGTTCCCTCGGTAACCACAGCTACTGCTCAGAGAAACGATTTCTCCTTAGAAATGCCTTATCAAAACACTAGAAGTTCACTTGAAAGACAGCCCTCTCTGGATTCTTTCACAAAACACGGGAAAAAGATGACAGAGGATAAAAACCAAAAATGGGATAAAGAAATTAGTCTATTTCCACTAAGAGAAGTCCCAATGGGAGGGGGTGGAACACGGTTTGTAAATGCCCCTTTGACTTCTTCTAAGGTGAGAAATTTTAAAAAAGAAATCAAAAAGAAAATTACCTTGAAACTGGTCAGCTCAAACTTGTGAATTATATGCTCTAAAAAAGGCACTGGAATATTTAGCACACAAGAAAGGAACTATATATACTGATTCAAGGTATGCTTTTGGAGTAGTACATACTTTTAGAAAAAAATTAGGAAGAAAGAGGATTACTTAACTCAAGAGGAAATGGATTAGTACATGAGGGACTCATTTTAGATATTTTAGAGGCATTAAAACTACCTGAAGAAATAGCTATAGTACACATTAAGGGACACCAAAGAGGAGTGACCCCAGAAATAAGAGGAAATAATTTAGCAGATCAGGAAACTAAGGATGCAGCAGAAAACAGAGCTGAAAGAGTTATGTTAATATAAACTCCAAATGAGAAAAAAATTGGAAATCCCAAAGTTTAGTGAAGCAGAGAAAAAAGAATTAAACAAGATAGGAGGAGAACAAGCTGAATCAGGGAAATGAAAACTTCCTGATGGAAGACAATTACTTAATAAAATACTGGCTAGAAAAATATTAGAAGATATGCATAAGAAAACCCACTGGGGTACTCAGGCTTTGTGTGACCATTTTTTTAAGGAACTATGGATGCATTGGGATTTTTGGAGTAGCAAAGCAAGTAACTGGAAAATGTATAACTTGCCAAAGGATAAACAAAAAGGTGATGAGAAAAACAACATTAGGAGGTTGTGAGTTAGCTCTTTGACCATTTCAAAGTATCCAAGTAGATTTTACTGAACTTCCTCAAGTACAAATATGGAAGTATTTATTAGTAATGACAGACCATCTAACTCATTGGGTAGAAGCAGTTCCCACTACCAAGGCCTCAGCCAACATAGTAAGTAAAACCCTTTTAGAACAAATTATTCGCAGATACAGAATAGTTAATAGAATAGACTCAGACAGAAGACGTCAAAAGTGTTACAACAAATAATTCAATCTTTAAGGATAAAATGGGAGCTGCATACCCCATAGCATCCACAGAGTTCTGGTCGTGTAGAAAGGATGAACCACAAGACCATGCTACAGATGTTACCAAAAGCTGTACATGGAAAGACACCGAGGTTCTTCTTTCATTACTCACACTCATGTCAACAGCCACTGTTATAACCCATCCAAATTAGGCAATTGCATACATAAAGGGAAAAAGTACTGGATTGCAGAGAACTTAGGAACAAGTGGTAGCAGGATGGGAAGTCAATGCCCAAAAGAGGAGAGATGGATTTGTTTTACCTACATTACTGGGCACAAAGCACAAGATTTAGTAAAAGGGCAATTGGTAAACAAAAAGGCTAAGTCAGTACAACCACCTAAACCTGTGCCAATTTCAATCAACAATTTGTATACCAAACTTGAACAGCAATTAGAAAAAAAATAGATATCTCAAGGATGGGTAAAAATCAGTTTGTAGAATTGGGGGAAAGAATAAGTAAGGAACTTAACATAACCAATTGTTGGGTCTGTAGAGGGGCTTTGTTGTCAGAAGAATGGCCATGGAAAGGCAGCAGCTTAGGCCCAATTGAGCTTCTAAAATGGAACCAAACAAGTACAAGTGGAGAAAACAGACCTGAAGGGTGGATTTTAAGCTCAACAGTGATAGGGGAAGAATGTCCCTGGCGCACTGGGAAAAGGTTCCTTCATGAAGTAGGAAAAACACCCTGTAAAAGATATAAGGTTAGTCATGGAACTTCTGTATGGTGGGTCCCAGAAGCACCAACCGTGTATTGGACCCAAAAAAAAGCAAAAAAAGTGAATTGTAAGTATGACAACAAAATAAAACTTTTTCAGTGTAATGATACAGGTAAAAATCCTTACTATGGCATCCCAGAAATTTCCAAATTTTGAGAGAATATAGATTAACAAAAATTTAACTATTGGAAAGCTCCAGACGGCTTTTTTTGGATATGTAGAAAAAGAGCATGCCCAAAACTCCCCTCTCAGTGGAAAGGGAGCTGCACTCTGGGAATTATACAGCCAGGATTTTTTCTTTTACCCGGACCTGATGGGGATCAATTAGGGATACCAGTTTATGAGGATCTAAAGAGAAACAAAAGAGAATTGTTTGTAGGATTCCAAAAATGGGGAGATGAGGAATGGCCCCCTGAACGCATACTGGAAACATATGGGCCAGCCACCTGGGCACAAGATGGGAGTTGGGGATATCGAACCCCAATTTATATGCTAAATCGTATTATAAGACTTCAAGCCGCTGTAGAGATAATAACGAACAAAACTGGTCAGGCAATGGAATTAATATTAAGGCAACAAACCCAAACAAGAACGGCTGTGTATCAGAATAGGTCGGCTTTAGACTATCTGTTAGCTGAAGAAGGGGGTGTTTGTGGAAAGTTCAATACATCAGATTGTTGTTTAAAAATAGATGACAATGGAGATGCCGTCCTGGACATAGTCAATGATATCAGAAAAATCGCCCATGTACCAGTTCAAAAGTGGGAATCAATGCTAAATACTAGCTGGTGAGATAATGTGTTGGGAGTAGAATGGTCGAAAAAGTTAGGCTTCTTCCTTTTATGCGCTACAGCTGGTCTAATATTTTTTCCTTGTTTGATCCCCTGTTTCATTCAGCTCATCACCAGTGTGGTACAAGGCATGCAATTAGTGAACATTGACCAAAAGTTGCCTACAACAACAACACCACAAAGGATTATGGTGTTAAAGAAACAAAATAATATAGAAGACCCCTTCAAAGAAGCGAGATTGATTTGTGAAAAAAATGATCGAATAATGAAGGCTAGAAAACAATGAATACTGCTCGAGCCAAATTAATTATAAAAAGAAAGGGAGGATTGTGAAAAGTGCATATTATATGGCTCTACGCAAGATATTTACTAGATGTATTACGTTGTATTGATTAGTAATGTTGTATTAATATTCTGATAGTATGGTAAATGTAGTTTTGTAGTTAAAATGTAGTTTTTATGTACCAACCACAGGAAAACATAAATCTTTCAGAGAAAACGGAATTTACTACTTCCTTATCAGAAGAGGCCAACTTCTCCTGCCTTGCTCAGCCCTGAAGACGCCATAGAGATTAAAGGAAAAAAAAGTGATACTAACCAGAGACAATTCTTTGCTTGAATAGAATTTAGGCATCATGTATGAAATGTATGAATATTCAACAGGCTATTGCTTTTAAGAGAGAATCCTTTGTTAACAGGGGTCCTTCTCTGGAGCTTTTTTTGCTCGGGGAGGCACCCAGACGTCTGTAACTTTGTTTTTATTGTCTCGTATTGTCCTAACCCTAATTGTTCAATTTTTTACTCTAATTCTATTTTTATAACCATCTTACTTACTATTAAACTTTCAAAAGAGATTATAAGATATGGCAGTAAGTCAGAGTGTTCATGGTAGTTGGGGACAATCCAATAAATCATTTTACTTGTGTTCTTATCACTCCATGTAGGATAGGTTGTTCCCCACCCCTTGAGTCTTAAAATCCTAGGAGGATGGGATACAAATCAGGAACAAAGAAGTGTTCATGGAGGTAGCTTCCTGGTTGTAGGGATTGGAGGAGTTCAATAGAAAGTCAGCTACTCTTTTCACTTTCATTCATGCTTTTATGTCCAGTGTTCTTCAGTTAAGTTCATTATTTCGCATGTTCTTGCCTAATATATCAGGTGTTAGAAAATTCTACAATAATCTAAACCAATGTATAGATGTATTATATAATTGCTTGATTGTCATAGGGGAATCAAAGATGTAATGAAACTTAATTGTTTTTACCCACTTAGGATATTATTTCAGTTGGGAATTTTATGTTTTGTCCCAAAGAGTTAGGAAGAGGTAAACTGTGGGAACTGACAGTGGTCAGAAATTAGATTTTTAGGTTCCAGGCAGTAGCTTGAAGCCTGTGGGAAAAGTCAAGTACATAACTTGTTACCCTGGTTTTTCTGAGTTTTTTATAGCCTTTTGAATTTTCATAAATGGAGTCAGATCTTTTTAGTTACTGTACAATATTAAAAGCAGTTCTACCTTTTTCCCACAGATGTAACATAAACAAATCTTTTGTTTTTCATTCTCTGTCCTTTGTTTGCATATTTCTAACCTGAAAACAATTGTAACTGACAGTTAGTTTAGCCACTTGGCTGAAAGGTGAAAAACTCCAGAACCCAATCTTCTGCTAGACCCACAAATGTATAAAAAGTAAGAAATAAACAAAGGGGCTCTCTCTCCGCCTGGATTCAGCCTTGAGGCGGATCGGAGAAGGACCTCTGCCCTGCGAAACCTCTCTCTCCGTGTGATTGCTTTGTGTGTCTCGGTAACAATAACTCTCTCATTTTGGCCTGGGAAATCATGAGGAGGAACCCAAAACAATACTTGTAGATATCCTCTTCCTGACACCTGGTGTTTTTCCAACTTGTTTACTGGTAAAGATGTTTACTAAGAGGCGTTGGTCTGAAACAACCAATGATATTCATTGTACCGGAACACTGGATGTAGTATTTCCCCACGAGACTAGACGGCCGCAGATGCCAAAAGTAAAAGAGCCTGCTCTCTCTCACCGGGTGGGATATTACAGCTTTTATTCTCGAGTCCTGCCCTGCTTGGTTGGAACCCATCCTGATCGCTCACTGGTGCCAGAGAGACCCTGGCCCTGCCTGTCCAGGGCCTTTTTCCCCAGGGGGCAGGGCCCGGGGGCAGGGCCCAGAGGCAGGGACAAGACATCACCCAATCAGGGAGAAGTGGCAGTGGAAGAGTTAGGTTACAGATGAGAAAGGAAAAACTACATGATACAGATTACAAATCCGATAAAGCACAATATAAACCAAATTAATGCATTACAACATTTCCCCCTTTCTTATTAAATTAAGAAGAAGGAAGGCTCAGTTTATGGGAGATGCTCAGAGTTCAGACCTTGAGTACCTTTAAAGTTGCAGAAGAAAAATGACCTTTAGTGCAAACAAACTGTTTAGAAAAACACTGTTAAGGAATAATGATAATTAGAAGGAGAAGGTTAGGCACTTTCTCCTCCTCCAGGTAGCACTGGCCACTTGTGGGGCCTCTGCAGGTGGTTTTGCAGTTTTAGAGATGAAAGGTTTCACCCACTTGGCTGGCATCCACTTGAGACCTGAGGGAGTGGACACGCAGGCATACCCACAACCCCAGGTGATCAGATCATGAGGACCCTCTGTTTCCTTGGTTGCTGGATCCTTTACCATTACGGGAGGCTTTGCTTTCAGCTGCAGTTGGCAGTTCTCTCTGAAATGGTGCACAATTGGTGGGTTAAGATTTTCAAATGTGCAATTTAAAAAGTTCAGAGTGAACAAGGCTTTGGACAACTGGATTTGGGGTGTTTCTAGTTTTAGAGACTGATGTTGTTGGTTGAGGACCCTTTTGAGATTTTGGTGGGTCCATTCCACGATGGCCTGACCTGTCAGGGAGTAGGGGATGCCTGTTTTGTGCTTGTCCTAGGGTAACTTTATGATGCCTGTATCCCCAATCGTCTGTTCTGTTTGTGCTGTATATTGAGTCCTGTGCCTTTAAGACTGGTTCTAAGAGCAAGGAGAAGCGTGGAGTTTGTTTTGAGAGAACTGCCTGACTCTTCCACATTCTTCTGCGGACGGGGTGTTCAGCGGAGGCTTGGAGAGACTGCAGGACAGAGATTTTTTTTGCTTTTAGTTAGTTTCAGCTAGCTAGGGCAGAGAATTTCCCTGGACTGTTTTTTTTCCTTTTTCTTGGAACTGTTTAAACCTGCTCTGGACTGAAAACCCAGGGGAGCACTGGGGGCTGCACCTGCGGCCCACCGGGGCCTGGACCTCGGCATTTTCCAGCAGCGCCGGAGGGACTGGGACTGAGGAGACGCTGAGAGAGAGAGCCGAGCTACACCCACGGCAAGGACTTTCTCAATTTGCCATCTCACTTCAGAAGGAGAGGTTTTATTGTTTCATACTATTCATTCTTTATACTTGTATGCACTTCATTTGTTTAGTAAAATAGTTTTTTCCACTTTTCTCCAAAGAGGGTTTTGGTTTTTTTTTCCGGACCGGTTGGAGGGAGGGGCCACGTGGGTTTGCTTCCTTAGAGGGATCCTATACAGGGGTTTTCTCCCAAATTTGTCCCAAACCAGGACAGTGCTCTACTCCCCATTGCTGCAGGAAGCTTCTGAACTCCTTGGATGTGTACGTGGGTCCATTATCAGTTATTATTGATTTGGGGATGCCCAGGAAGGAGAAAGCCTGTATTAGGTGTTTCATGACATCACTAGACTTCTCCCCTGTGTGGTCAGAGGCATAGACAGCTCCAGAAAAGGTGTCCACAGATACATGGACATACCTTTGTCTACCAAAGGGCATGATGTGGCTCACGTCCATTTGCCATACCTCACAGCTGTTCAATCCCCTGGGGTTTGCTCCTGCACTTAGTGCTGGGAGTGCGTGTTGCTGGTACGAGGGACACATTGCCGCAATCGCCCGAGCCTGTTCCTGAGTTAGGTGGAACTGTCGGACTAGGCCTGGTGCATTCTGGTGAAAAAGCTGATGGCTGATTTTGGCTTGTCCAAAGATGTCTGGAAGTGGGGCCATCTCCGAAGGCGCAGCAAGAGCATCAGCCCTTCTGTTGCCCTCAGCTATGAATCCTGGTAAGTCGGTGTGTGATCTGATATGCATCACATAAAATTGTTGCTCTCGGTGGGAGATCAGATTTACTAGTTTTGAGAGCAAGTTGAAAAGTGAAGTGTTGGAGACTTCACTCAGTACAGCCTGCTTGGCTCTGGATACTACACCTGCTACATAGGCCGAATCTGTGACCAAATTGAATGGTTCAGGAAACCTTTCAAAAGCTCTAACAACTGCCGCCAACTCAGCTACCTGAGGTGATCCTTCCACCTCGACAATATCTTTTTCCCACTGCTGAGTTTGAGGATTTTTCCATGTTATTACTGATTTATGAGATGTTCCAGATGCATCTGTAAAAATGGTTAAAGCCTTTAAAGGCCTCCTGCTCTGAACACTTTTTAATGACAATTTGAACTGAATTTGTTCTCTAAATAATTTATGAGCAGGCGAATGAATTGAAATTTGACCTGTGTAGCTATCCAGAGCAAACTGCAAAGCTTCATTTTCATGAAGCAGGTGCTCCAACATTGCTTTTATTTCAACTGGGATGTGAATGCACTCAAAATCACATCCTGCCAACTCCCTGATCCGGGTCCTGGCCTTCTGGATCAATTCTGCTCCCAGTTCCTGTGGCCTGGTCATTCTTTTGGACCAGTGGTGACTGAGGAAAACCCACTCTATGATTAAGAGGGGATCCCTACAGTCTTTGTCCTTTTTTGATTTTTCCACTCTTTCCCACTGAAAAATCATCCCGTGTAAGTGTGGTAATTTGCCTAAAATGATGAATTTGAATGGCAAGTCTGATTTGCACCTGTTGGCCTGTCTGGTGGCCATACAGTCCTGTACCTTTTCTAGGGCTGCTCTTGCCTCTTGGGTGAGGGTCCTCAGAGAACTTAGCTCCTCTCCCCCTTTTAAAAGATTAAAGAGGGGGTCTAAGTCCTCAGTGGTCAGACCTAGCCAAGGTCTTACCCAATTTAAGGACCCACACAACTGCTGGACATCTGGTAAGGTCTTGATGTTATTTTTGACAACCAATTTTTGCGGCACAGTGGTCTGCTTACCAATCTCCAGACCCAGGTACTTCCAAGGTGGCATCCTTTGAATCTTTTCCTCCTGAAGCTCGAACCCTGCAGCAACCAAAGAATTGATTGTCAGGTCAAGTGCGTGGGACAGTAAGTCATCATTGGGGGCACACACGAGCACATCATCCATGTAGTGCAGGATGATGGTTTCTCCTACAGCTGCGCACACTGGGGACAGCAGGGAAGAGAGGTACCACTGACAAATAGATGGCGAGTTTTTCATCCCTTGGGGAAGGAATTTCCAGTGGTATCTTTTCCTTGGGGCTTCTCGGTTGAGGGTAGGGACCGAGAAGGCGAAACGTGGGGCATCGTCAGGGTGCAGAGGAATCTGGAAGAAACAATCTTTGATATAAATAATTGCCAAATTTCAATTGTGGGGGAGCATTGTTGGGGATGGCATCCTTGGCTGGAGAGAACCCATGTCCTCAATGACATTATTAATATGACAGAGATCATGGAGGACCCACCACTTGCCTTTGTTTGTCTTTTTTATAACAAAGACTGGGGAATTCCATGGAGACGTGATTTCCACAATGTGGCCTTTAGCTAGCTGTTCATCCACTAGCTCCTGAAGCGCCTTCAATTTTTCTTTACTGAGCGGCCACTGCTCTACCCAGACTGGTGAATCAGTTTTCCAATTGAGTTTCTGGGTAAGGCGCTCTTCAGTGGCCACAGCCTGAAAAACCGGGGGGGCATCTGGAATGCCAATTGTGACCCCCCACTGGGCCATCAGGTCTCTCCCCCACAAGGGCTCTGAATAATCTAAAACAAATGGACACAGTGTAGCTAATTGTCCTTTTGGCCCCCTAATTTGCACAACACTTTTTGATTGTTTTGCCCATTTCATTCCCCCTATACCTTCTACGTGCCTGGCCACATTTTGCAGTTCCCAATGTGAGGGCCACATCCTTTCCGGTACAATCGTTACATCCATGCCTGTGTCCAAAACTCCTTTGAGGTTTATTACTTCCCCACTGTGACAGACCTCACACCCTATTATGAGTTTGTCCCTCCCAATAACTCGTGTGGGGCAAACATCAAGGTGTTTGTTCCTTGTGCTGTTTTTTCCAGGGAACGGGTCAGGTGCTGGAATTGCCTGAGCTATTATCTGCCCCTTAGGCAGAAACAAAGGTGGGCGGACACAGCACAGCTAGAGAACTAGTTGTTTAGGGTTTGATGAGACGAGACCAGGAAGGATCTTGATCTCTCTCGGTGTGTACTTGGTGTCCCCAAGGATGACATACTTACTGCCAACATGTTGCCAGGAGCCTAGCACTTGTAGATCCAATGAACCTAAATGCCAGTCTGTGTCACTTAGCTGCAAGGATTCTGTCACTTGTAACCTAAAAGGCTTTTGGAGACATTCAGTGGTTAGACAGGGTCTGCTCACGTCATGATCTGAAAGGGTCATATCTGGTGACTTTTGCTGAAAGGTAGAACTGGTTATAACAGGATTATTTAATTTAACATTTGCATTTTCTAGTTTTTTCTCCCCCTGCCTCGGATTTGCCCTATTTATGTCGGCACGCTGGGCAAGTAAGCGCTGACATTTTAGTTTTTTGAAAAATTCCCTTTGAACTCTTGAGACCACCTGCCCCCATTGTCCTGAAAGTCCAGAAATTGCTTCTTTAAAGGGCATTGAGATGCCCAATGTCCAGCCTGATTGCACAGGAGGCATGTTGTTGTTCTCTTGGGTGGTGGCTGTGGCACAGGCACAGGGGGCATGGCGTCTGCTATGGCAGCTCTTTGCGGTGGTCTGAATGCATCTCTGGAACTGTGATTAAGGTGTGCTGTCATGAAAGGGACCTTCTGGGTGCATACGTGCAGCATGTCATCTAAGGTTGGCACTGGTTCCAAGGGCAGGCTGAGGATGGCTGCCTTGCACTGTTTGTTTGCATTGGTCAGCGCCATTTCCTCCAGTACTTGTTCTTGGGCTCCTTCATTCTTAACCTGTAACTCGATAGCTCAGGTTAATCGCTCAACAAACATTATAAAAGGTTCTGATGGAAGCTGCTTTATTTTACTGTAAGGTTGGAAGGACCCATAGGGCTGGATTGAAAAGAATGCTTTTAAAGCAGTCTCTTTAATGCGTTCTAAAACAGCTAAAGGAATTTCTTGAGCTTGCTTGAGTGCTGCGACCCATTCACCATCACCACATAGATGTTCTAATCGAATTGGCAAATTATTATTATCAACAGCCGTTTCAGGATTTTGCCAAAGCTCCGGGAGTAAATCTCTTAATCTTCTTTTCCATGTGGAGTCCCAAAGCCTAAACTGTGTGGATGAAAGGAGGGCAGAAAAAAAGCTGCCGGAGGTCAAAGGGAACAATAGGATTCCCTGCTAAATTTGCTTTTAAAAGGTTGCGAAGGTGTTCACTTTCACATCCAAATTTGGTCTGAGCTTTGCATAAATCCTGAATCGCTTGTTGGGGGAAGGGGTCCCAATTACTGTGGACATCACCCCCCCTTTTTGACCGTCGGTATGTGACAGGGGTGGCAGAAAAGCCGGGATAATTTCCTGCTTCCGGGTTCCCGGCTACCCCCCCCACCCCCTCTCTCCGGGGCGTGGGAACCTGGACTGTGGGCGGGGAAACCCTGGGAACCAGGGGCAGGGAGGGGCTGGAGGCTTGAGTCACACAGGGCGGAGTTGGAGGGCAGAGGTTTGAGGGTAGGGTGTGGAGTCAGAGGAGAGGGCAGTGCCGGGGGTGGCACCGAAGGGAAGCGGGGGGTCTGGGGAGAGGAAGGGATTGTGAAAGGGATTGCAGGAAGGAGGGACAAACAAAGAGAGAGGCTCCTCATGACTCGAGAGCACATGGCTTCGGCCATTTTGGGGAACAAAGGAGTCCCCTCCATCTTGTGACCCCCCTTCCGAATTAAGACTAGTTTGGGATTCACTAAGATGGGAGTTTTGTGTACGCGGACTGCCTGCAAAAGCAAACCTAACCTGGGGTTTACAAACTGGGGAAGAAGGGAGTTTTGGGGAAAGTTTAGGGATTTCTCGAGGAATATTTGATTTTGGGGAAGGGATTTTGGGGTCAGGATAGGGAGAAACTGAGGAAACTGGGGAAAGTCTACAAGGGACTGGTTTTTTTTCTTTTCATTTTGTTTTTGCATCGCAAATAGAATCTGCAAGCTCCAAATAGCAAAATTTGCTTTTTCTTTATCATTAGGGGAGCTTGATTGAGACAATTTTTTTACAACAGTTTCCCAAAATTCTGGGGAGCTTATTTGCTTAGATGATACATCTGGAAATTGAGCAAATAACCACCGAAGGAAATTTTTTAATTGCTTCTTGGAAAAATGGGTTTTCCCATCCTCTGAGACACTTAAAATTTGATAATAGGCTCTTTGTTGAGACACAGATAGCTGAGAACTCATTTTTGGCTCAGATTTTAAATTTCTATGTCCCTTTTTTAACTGTGACTGAGAAACCGAAAGGAAAAAACCCTTACTGGAGAGAGAAAAAAAAAGCCAAAAATGAGAAACAGTTTCCTTTTCCACCCACCCCCAGGCTTCCGAAAGAAAGCACTTTGAAGGTTTTTACTCTGAAAGCAAAAACCTTCCGTGAAAGGAGAAACTCTTTTCTCTGAGGTTTAATGCCCCTTAAAAAGATTTTCCCTTAAAAAACCGAAAGTGGTACTCACTGAAAATCCAGCGTTCCTTTCCCTTTTTTCCCAATCACTCCTTTTGCCTGAGACTGACCCTTTTTGGTGCAAAAAGAGCTTCCAGTCTCAGTTCCCAGGGTTAGTTTTCCACTAACATGTGGTCACTTTTTCTGGGGGCAGCCTGCCGTTCGGGGGGCTTCTTTGCAGCACTCTGATGGGTTTTTTGAGTCCAAAGGAGAAAACTGCAGCCCTGGCCTGTAGAATCCTGTGTTTTGGAGACTCCACAGTGAACGCCAAGCCTGACGGGTCTGTCTCTTTGTGGGATTCCTCAGCCACATGCTCCCTGAGTGGTTCTTCCAGCTTTCTGGGAACCTTTTGTGGCTTCGAGCCACACGTAAGGCACCAGTTGTAGCATTTCCCCATGAGACTAGACGGCCCCCGATGGCAAAAGTAAAAGAGTCTGCTCTCTCTCACCGGGTGGGATATTACAGCTTTTATTCTTGAGTCCTGCCCTGCTTGGTTGGAGCCCGTCCCGATCACTCGCCAGTGCCAGAGAGACCCTGGCCCCGCCCATCCGGGGGCTTTTTCCCCAGGGGGCAGGGCCCAGAGGCAGGGACAAGACATCACCCAATCAGGGAGAAGTGGCAGTGGAAGAGTTAGGTGTGGTGGTTTCAGGCAGATTTTGGGAGAAATCCTCCCAAGGGGCCCCCCTCCCCCAACCGGTTCGGGAAAAGACTTCCTCAGAGAGAAGTGGAAAAAACCTGTTTATTAAACAGGCAAAGCACTCTCAGCACAATACCCGATGACAAGAGCTTCGTGCCGCTTACGGAGGGATAACAAACTTAAAGAAAGTCTCCTCTTGAGGGTCGTCACTGTGCTCCACCGCTCCGTCTCCGCTGACGTTGGGAGAAAAGGAGATGTGCAGGGCTGGTCTTGGTGGGGTGGGTCCCCTGTGGAGGCCCCCGGTGCTTCTCCTGGTCCTTAGTCCAGAGAGGTTGGAACAGTTCCAAGGAGAGGGCAAAAAAGCAAAAAGGAAGGAAAAAAAGGACAAAAAAAGAAAAAGAAAAAAAAAGCAAAAAAGCTTCAGCTATTCTACAGCGTCTAACTACTCTAGCACTAAACTAACTAACTGCCGGGGAAAAAACAACAGAGCTTCTTTCGTCTTGCCGTGTTCCAACTCCCCCGCTTCAAGGTCACTCCGATGAGCAGAGTTTTCCTGGGGAAAAACAAACCACGCTTGCCCTCCCCCCTGCACCCAACAGACGATTGGGGATACACAGTCACCCCAGGACATTAGGTTACAGCTGAGTAAGGAAAAACTACATGATACAGATTACAAATCTGATAAAACACAATATAAACCCAATTAATGCATTACAACAACTGGATAAAAGAGCTTGTCCTTCAATAAACTTTTGCTATAATGCCCTCCCAAGAAAATGGAGTTTTACATATCATTATTTGAGCCGTCCCGAATGGTAACAATAGTAAACAAAACTGATTCCATAATCATATGAAAATTCAAGTCATATTCAGGGTGAAATCTTTTTTTACCCACTGTGACAATCAGGGTAAAGACACAAATATTCTAAAGCAATACTTGTAGAAAACTACAAAACATATATAAATATTAATCAACTAAAACTGTCAAATCATTCAGTACTCCAATAGTACTAAATAAGATTTTAATGCTATGTAAACAAGGTTAAATCTATTCTCCTGAGATTTTTTTAGAGAAAATGGTAATTGTCAGATTGACACACTTAGTTAACTCCAATTTTTCAGATTTGGAATAGGATCCATGTACCAGACATTAATGTCAGGACTAGGGTTATTATTGTCACCCTGGTTTTTCTGAGTTTTTTAAAGCTTTTTGATTGTTCATAAAATGGAGTCAGATCTTTTTAGCTACTGTACAATATTAGGAGCAGTTTCTACCTTTTCCCACACATGTAACATAAACAAATCCTTTGTTTTTCATTCTCTGTCCTTTGTTTGCATATTTCTAACCTGAAAACAATTGTAACTGACAGTTGGTCTAGCCATTTAGCTGGAAGGTGAAAACTCCAAAAGCCAATCCACAGCCAGACCCACAAATGTATAAAAAGTAAGAAATAAACAGGCTCTGGGCTCTGGGCTTGGCTCAGCCTTAGGGCTCTCTCAGAGGAACTCTCTGCCCTGCGAAATCTCTCGTCTCCATGTGATTGCTTTGGGTATCCCGATCACAATGATGTCAATCAGTTTTCTCATGATTGCATTTAAATTTGGAATCCATGAGGTTATCCAATGAAATATATCTGTCCCTTGATCCTTTTGGATTTCAGGACCAATTAGAAGCACAAGTGGTGATGCAATTCTCCCCCAGTTCAAGCCCCTTCTAAATCCTCCCCCCTCCAATGGAAACTGAACTTGGTTATGGAAAATATGTCCCAAAGAGTTGTTTTTCAGCCTTGGTTCATAGGGAGAACCAAGATAAGATAGGAGCTTTGGAATATGTTTGTTCTTTCTGCCTATCAAGGCAGGGAAAAGTACTGGGAAAACTAGCTACAAATGCAATAATAGGCTACAGAGCTACAAATATATGTGTAAAGAATACAGAGAATGTAGAAAAAAAGGCAAAAATCAGCATGGCATCAAGGGTGTAGAGCTTTTCTAGTTTGATTTCCACAAAGCCAATAGTATCCCATATTGTCTGGAATAGGATTCTATACCTGTTAGTATGTACTTGTAGCCATTAGATGTTTTCAGAGGTCCAATATAATCTACTTGCCAAGTTCACAAGTGTTTTGTTACTTTTCATGTGTAAAGGTGGTACCAGGTCTGGGTGATTTTGTTCAAGTTTCAGCTGGCACTGTGGACACTGTGTGAGAATGTCTGTACACATCTTCCCAGTTATTGGCCAGCCTCTGCTATGTGCTGCAAAAAATAGGGCTTCCTGTCCAGTATGTCTTAATTTGCCATGCAACCATTCACCTAATTGGTACCAATGTTGTGGGTCCTCAAACTGATCAATTTCTATTTTCTTGATTTTTGTTAGCTGATCCACCTTGTTGTTCCAATAAGTTTGCAAGGCTTGGTCATTTGCATGGGCTTTAACCCAGCCTATCTGATTTGTCAGGACTGAGCCTGTAATAACAACCACTTCCTGTCTTCTTTCTGCCAAACTGCTTTCCTGTTCACTTGCCAATCTAATGCTTCCCACTGACACAAGCACTGTGTGGCGCCAGCCCAAACTGCGTATGAATCAACATACACTGTCTTTGCCTTTTCTTTTACTGCCAGTACTACAGCTTTCAATTCTCCTATCTGTGCACTTCCCAGTCCTTCTTCTACCACTTCCACTCCTGTTTCAACACTCAGAACCACTGTCCTGTACTTCCATTTACAGTCAATGTGTCTGGCTGAGGCATCAGTAAACCAGACACCTTTGACTTCAGTCTGAGGTAAAAGCAGGTGCATCCAGTATAGGGCTGCATTTGTATGGCTGCTGTAAAGCTAACATCTGGAGTTACAGTTATCTGTACTTTTGTAGGTTTTATTGGCCCTTCGGTAAGATCCATTTGGTCTGTGACTCCTGAAATGTATGCATACCATTTGTGAACTGTACGTTGTTGTGCTATGCTCTCAGGGGGAGCACTGCCTTTCCTAATGTTGGCTAGCAAATTGAAAAAGTTCCTTGAATTTTTACAGGCTGCTGCTGATGAATTTTTTCTACTTGTTTGAGGGCTTGAGTCAGAGATAATAATCCCTTCTCCCAATCAGTGTACCTCTTTTCAGTGTCTTTCAGTGCCATGGAACTGAATGTTAATGGCCCTTTTGGTCAGTGTGGCCCCTTTTGAAACAAATTACGGTAAGTTCCGTGCTCAGCAAAACCCCACTCGACTATTATAGGATCACTGGGGTGGACTGGCCTGAGTGATTGGTATGTTTTCAATTCTTCTATTAGTGTATGCAAAGCCTGTTTGTGGTTATCAGGCCACTTCCACTTTTGATTTTTTTCTCATTAGTGTGTATAAGGGTCTTGCTATTATAGAAAACCCAGGAATATGATTTCTCCAGTATCTCAGAGTACCCATGTTTCGTTGCAGATCCCTTTTTGTCTTGGGGGCAGGTATAGTATCCAATTTTGTAATGGTTTCATCTGGAATTACAGCTTGGCCTGCTACCCACCAAGTGCCTAAGAATCTGACCTCTTCAGAGGGCCCCTAACATTTGATTGAAGGTACTTCTATTCCCTCTTCACTCAGTTTATCTCATGTCTTATGCTGCAATCCCTACTGCATTTTATTCCTCCCCCCCACGTAACACATCATCAATGTACTGGTAAATTTGCACCCTTTCCTGGATTTCTATTTGTTGAAGGAGTTTGGCTAATGCATTATGAGTGATGGCTGGTGAATGCTTATACCCCTGAGGTAGGTGATTGAATGTGTATTGTGTTCCTTCCCAAGTGAATGCAAATTTGGGTTTATCTTCTTTCTGAATTGACACCAAAAAACCCATATCTTTTATATATAACACTGTCATCTACTTATGTGCCGATGCTTGCAGTGTGGTAGTGAGATTTGCAATATTCAGAACAGCTGCAGTCAAGGGTCCTGTGTTAGCATTAAGCCTCTGTTAATCAACTGTTAAGTGCCAGCTCCCATCTGTTTTTTCCACTGGCCAGACAGGGGAGTTGAACGCAGAATACATTCTAAATGTGATATTTCTCTGCCCTAAATCTTGAATTACTTCCTTTATTCCTTGTTTGGCTGCAGGGAGTATTGGTTATTGTTTGATATTAGTTACAGTAGAAGCAGGCAATACTCTAGCCATTCTTAGGAGGTTGAGTTTTTTATCTTTTTCAAAAAGATCACTGCGGGAAGTTTTTGCAGATCCAAAGGACCACACATCCCCATTTGGTTATTGCTAAATTTTTCCCTGAAGGATATCATATCCTAAAATGTTTTTTTCATGATCAACAATTTCAAACATATGTGAAGTTATCCCTTTTTCCCAGGTAACCATAAATGGACTTCAGCAATATAAATTATAGTGCTTTTTGCATTAAAGCCAGTCAAATGACACTTTTTCTTTTTAAAACTTAAGTTCAATTTCTCAGCTTCTGTGACTTATTAAAGAAATATGGGTATTGATCTAGTATCGATACCCAACTGTGACGGACAAAGACTCTCTAACAGTTTAAAGTTAGAAAGTGTGTTACCTTGGTTTTTTTGAGTTTCTTTATTAGCCTTTTGATTTTCATAAATGGAGTCAGATCTTTTAGTTACTGTAGAATATTAGAGCAGTTTTTCTACCTTTCCCACAGAAGTAATATAAACAAATCCTTTGTTTTTCATTCTTTGTCTTTTGTTTGCATATTTCTAACCTGAAAACAATTGTAACTGACAATTCGTCTAGCCACTGAGGCTGAGGGGTGGAAACCCCAAAAAGCCAATCTTCTGCTAGACCCACAAATGTATAAAAGTAAAAGAATAAACAAAGGGGTCTCTTCTCTCCACCCTTTCAGCTAGAAGCTGGATCAGAAGAACCTCTGCAGAAATCTCTTGTCTGCGTGTGATTTCTTTGTGTTTCACGCTGACAAAAGTGTATGTTTATTACGGCCGGGCAGCACGGGCGGGATAGTTCCCTAATTCGCACTGCCAAATTCACAGGTAATTACAAAGCCTTTTATTTACAAAAGTGTTGAATACCCAAAATACAAATACATATTCATAGTCCTGTCACCTCCCATTTCTTGCTTCGTATGCTAATTGGCAAAAAGGCAATTAAACATGCGTACTTTGTTTCCTAAAATGAGTCGGGGGTCTATTCTGGGGAGGGGTCACCCAGAATGAGGAAGTAAGATGAGTCTTCCTTGTCCTGACCTTTCTACCTTTTCAATGCATTCATGACAAATGAATCCTTGGTAGAACTTACAGTTTCCTGTGTTCAATGGGTCCTTTAAGCAGGAAATCTGCAGCTATCTTATGTCCTATTTACCACATTTTGTTTTTCATTACAAGCACAACTACATAAACATAAACCTGACAAGCAATGAGTTACAAGATCCGGGGTAGCTTATCTAAGATCCGGCTTCTGTTAACTGCGAACAAAGATTACCTATCTACTTCAGCTAATTCAGCAACTTATTATCTTAACTTTCCTAAAAAATCCTTAGTTCCTCAAAATTAACCTCTCATTCCCCACTTCTTCTTTGAAATGAGTAAATTCTTTTACTCAGTATACAGAGTCTTCCTCATCTATCCAAGCCATACAGCTAGTGTCTCTCAAGACCAAGCCATACGCCTTTGACAGTGATGTTAAAGCTGCCACTCGTCGTAGCATCCTCCAATTCCAAACAAGTATTACAATGGATAACACTAAACTTATGCTGACCAAAATAAGCAACACAACTATAGGGTGGATTAAGGTATTCAATATTCCGGTTGCTGTTGGTGACCACCCAAAAAGCACATCCCACCAATGATGAGACAAATGTTCCTCAAGCCTTTTAAAAACCCCTTTAATGGTCTCTGTGTCATGGTGTATAGTAATTAATGTCTTTTTCCCTTCATCTCTAATTTCTTTTAAAATTTCTCTCAATTCATGATGTTTCAACAATTGAGCAACTAAAGTCAAATTCATTCCTATGGGCACAGGCAGTATCTTCTTGTTGGGGTTTGAGTCTCCTGTGGAATTTTTCCCCCCTCCCAAGTTGCTAGGAGACTAAGTGCTGAGTGCTCAACGTGGACAAAAGAACTGATAACTTAGTTTTGGGGGAGGGAAAAAAGCTCCCGGAGAGAGCAGAGGGTGGGGGGATCTCGCGGTTTTTCTTTTTTCTTCTTCCGGGGGGGAGCACCGAGCGGGCCACGGTTGTTGGAGTCCACAGTTAACGAAGGAGTCTGGTCCTGGGAATTCTATCATCTGTTGGAGTATCCAGGAATTCGGAGTTTCTTCACTGTCCTGCTGGATTTTGGGTGAGACCGGGTCCCGCCGCTGCGGCTTCTCCGGCACTGCCACCTCTGCCTGCCGAGGACACCCCCTGCCTGCGGAGGACAGTCCACCGCGCCCGGCTTCCAGCCATCAGCGCCGGAGCTTCCACCGTTTGTCCTCGGGGTTCTTGGTTCTGTTCTACTATTGTTATAATTGCTGTTGGTTTTTTTTTGTCTGTCCTGTTATATTTACTAGTAAAGGACTGTTATTCCTTTTCCCCATAGCTCTGACTGAAAAGTTTTATTTTTAATCTTCCAAATTATAATAACACAGAGGGAAGGATTCAAATTCCTCATTTCCTAGAGAGGCCTGCCTCTCCTTAGCAGACACCTGTCTTTTCAAAACCAAGACACTTCTCCACAGTGGCTAGGTTGGCCTTTATATATTGATGTGATATTACGGGTACTCGATAGGAAAAATCACATCCCTTAATTCTAACAAAATTGCAAACACACAAATTGAATTGAGTCTCATTCACGATTTGGTTGTCTGTCTTTATGATGGGGCATGCTGTCCTAAGACAGACACAACCTTGTCCTATATACACAAGTGAAGTTGTCTGTTTGCCTGGATGTGTTTCAAAGTGACAAATACTTTGGTCTGTGTCTAAACAAGTGTCTTTGTCACCCTCTAATGTCCCTTCACATCTGTATCCTAGTTGTCTCCTTAGAGTACAGGGCTCTAGATTAATAGTTTGCCACTTTCCTTTAATTTCTCGTGCCCACATTCTGTGTTCAGAAGGGTACAATACAGTTCCCTCATGGTTTAATCCTAAGGGGACTATTGGGTGTATTAAGTCCACTGAGGCATCGTGTATAGTTAAAACAAAGGCTGTCACTACACTAGTCACAGGGTTATAGGTGAAATTGACCAACACCCACCAGGACTGAAGTTCCCTCTCCATGTCAGAGGCATTATCCCAGACAATTTTGCACATTTCAGCAGGGAATATTCCTTCTCCACCTTCCCTGATAACTGCAGCAGCCACTGATTGCATCCACAGTTGTGCCTGAGTACACCCTAGGGCCAACGAGATGTTTTCACTAGCTGTGCCTAGTGCGTTAATTATTACTTCATGATCTCACTCCTCTGTGTCTTCCCATTCTGGTAATATCTTGGTCAATTTCCAGTGATTGTTACCTAGTGCTAGTAGAGAGGATTGCAAAGGTTGTTGTAGTTTGACTAAATCGCTCCCTATTGTGGTTAATTTATTCAGCAACACTTCTGAATCTATTGTGTTCAGCACTCCCAGTCCTGTTCCTAGAAATCCAGTGAGATCCCTCTTGTTCCTAAAATTGGGAGGCATACTTTTTTGAAGCCAAGTAGTCCAGTCCATAAAGGAGTTCCTGAGAAATGGGGCACATTCTGGCCGAACGTGTGAAGCATTTACCTGTACTCCCATTTCTACTCGTTTTAAAGACCACTTTGGGTTAACTATCAGCTTCTGAACTCCTGTCTTTTTAATGGCAAATGGCCCAATTTTGGTAATTACAGGAGTTATTTGTTCCTCTATTTCTGGAATAGCTGGCATCTTCGTGATCACAGCCTTTCTTGGCACTGGTGGAGTAATTTTGGTCTGGTTCTTATGGTACTCAGTACATACTTGAGTGATGTTAAAGTCAATGTCATACCCTCTTAACGCACACCCTTCTATTTTGAGCCTAAACTCTAGACATGTACTCAAGCATTTATCACAGCATTCAGGACTAACCCTGATGAGTTTCATGGGTGGATGGTAAGCCTCGTGGAACCCATCCTGTACGAATGCATACTTACATCCCCAAACATTTCTTCCCTCCCACAAGCTTGCATTTGTGACTTTTAGTATCTTGTTTAAAGCCTTACGAGAGTAAGGATCATAAGCTCTTCCTTGGCACTGGTATATCCCAGTCACATTATACCTTCGTGGTATTGCGTTGACTCCTGTTATGGTTAAGGTAATTACTACAATAGTTACAACTTTCCACATAATGCCCAAAATAACTCTTAGTCCATTTATTTATTGTTCTGAGTGAGCTTCAGCTTCAGTTCGTTATAGCCTGGTGTGGCCTTCTAAATTCCCTCTGGGGCTTTCTTCACTAGGGAGTGATGGATCCAGGCCTTTTGTTCTTTGATCTTGATTGCAGTGAAGGTAGTGAGGAGCACCTGGAATGGTCCTTCCCACTGTGGTTCTAAGGTTTTTTCTGCAAAAGACTTAACATACACCTAATCCCCAGGTTGTACATCATGTACTGGCCCATCTAGTTCTCTGTTTTAAGTTCCAGCCACATATTTCTCAATTTCTCTAAGTTGTTTATTTAGGGCCACCATATATCCATGTAGGGTTTCTTTCCCTACTTGAATGGATGCTGTTCCCCCTTGAACTGCATATGGCCTTCCATACAATATTTCAAAAGGGCTTAGTTTCTCTTTTGCCCTTGGTTTTGTCCGAATTCACAACAAGGCCAATGGGAGAGCCTGAGGCCAGGGCAAATTTGCTTCTTGCCCCAATCTCACAATTTGTTGCTTAATCAAATGGTTCATCTTTTCCACCTGGCCACTAGATTGAAGGTGGTATGGGGTGTGCAATTCCCAGTCTATTCCCAGTTGGTGACTTATTTGCTGCACAATTTTCGAAATAAAGTGTGGCCCCTGTCTGAGGATATGGTGGTTGGAACTCCAAATTGTGGTATTATCTCTTGCAACAGTGCTTTGGTCACCTCTCGGGCCTAAGCTGTCCTGGCAGGAAAGGCTTCTGGCCATCCTGAAAAGGTATCAGTTAACACCAATAGGTAACAATACCCTCCCTTCCTGGGCAGTTCTGTAAAATCAATTTGCCATTGTTTCCCAGGTCCACAACCTTTCCCAATTTGTCCCACTTTAGGCTTTGGGGTATTTTTAGGGTTAGTTCGGAGGCAAAGACTACACTGACGAGTTACTTGTATCACTGTGCCCTGCAATTTCCTGGCCATGATTCTTTCTTTCAAATGGTTATACAAGGCATCTATTCCCCAGTGTGTTTTCTCATGTTCCCTCTGTACTAATGACCACAACAAATAGGAGGGCACTACAAGATTCCCTTCTTCTGTTACAGCCCATCCCTCCTGGTTATAGCTTGCCTTTTCTACCTTGAAAAGTTTCTTATCTTTCTTATTGTACACTGGCTTACCTTCAATAGAAACTTTTCCATCTGGAATCAATGCTGCCTCAACAGCCTTATCAGGTACCTCAACTTTTGCTGCTTCTTTTGCCTCTCTGTCCACCAGCATATTCCCTTCTTCCAATTCAGAGCTCACTTTTTGGTGTGCCTTGATGTGCATTACAGCTACTTTCTCAGGTAGTTGTATGGCATCTAATAGCCTCAGTATCTCTTGTGCATGTTTAATACTCTCGCCTTGTGAATTCAGCAGTCCTCTTTCCTTCCAGATGGCTCCGTGAGCATGAACCACTCGGAATGCATACCTTGAGTCCATGTAGATGTTGATCTATTTTCCTTTTGCCAGCTCTAGGGCTCGGATTAAGGCAATTATTTCAGCCTTCTGTGCAGATGTATTAGTTGGTAATGGCCCAGACTCTATTACCTCTTTGCTTGTGGTAACTGCATATCCAGCATGCCTTCTGCCACTGACGACATAGCTGCTTCCATGAGTAAACCAGGTCTCAGCATCCTCAAGCAGGGTGTCCTTCAGATCTGGGCGGCTGGAGTAGGTGGCTTCAATGGTCTCCAGGCACTCATGGATCACTGGTTCTCCTGTACTCCCGCTGAGGAAGGAAGCTGGATTCACAATGTTAGTTACCACAATTTCAACATCATCTTGTTCTACCAGTATGGCTTGGTACTTCAGAAATCTCTGTGGGGAGAGCCAATGTCCCCCTTTTGCCTCAAGGACTGCAGACATTGTGTGAGATACTAGCACAGTCATCTTCTGGCCTAGGGTGAATTTGCGTGCTTCTTGGATGTTTATTGCTACTGCTGCAACTGCTCTGAGGCACCCTGGCCATCCTTTAGCTGCCATGTCCAGTTGCTTGGAAAGATAGGCCACTGTCCTCCGGTACGGGCCTAAGTTCTGTGCTAATATTCCCAAGGCAATCCCCTGCTTCTCATGAGAAAACAGGAAAAATGGTTTACTCACGTATGGAAGTCCCAGGGCTGGAGCTGACATAAGGGCTTTCTTTAGTTGGTCAAAGGCTCGAGTTGCTTCTTTTGTCCACTGAAGACCTCTGCTCCCTTCCGTGATCAAGGCATACAGAGGTTTAACAAGCAACCCATAGTTATAAATCCACAGTCTGCACCACCCTGTCATGCCTAAAAAGGTTCTTAGTTCTTTCACTGTCTGAGGTTTCGGGGTCTGGCATATTGCTTCCTTGCGATCTTGCCCCAAAGTCCTTTGTCCAGCACTCACTTTGTAACCCAGGTGAATAACTGTTTGCCTCACCATTTGGGCTTTCTTCTGGGATACTCGATACCCTTGCAGACCCAGAAAGTTTAGGAGGCTTACCGTCCAGTCCACGCATGTCTCCTGGGTCTGGGTGGCTATTAAGAGATCATCCACATACTGGAGTAACTGTCCTTCTCCTGGTGGAGGTTCCCAGGACTCTAAATCCTTGGCAAGCTGTTCCCCAAATATAGTGGGGGAGTTCTTGTACTTCTGCGGTAACACACACCATGTGAGCTGAGTTTTTCTTCCAGTTTTAGGGCTTTCCCACTCGAATGCAAAAATTTTCTGGCTGGCTTCATGGAGAGGGAGGCAAAAGAAAGCATCCTTTAGATCTAGAACAGTAAACCAAGTTAGTTCAGGTGTTAAACAGGTTAACAAGGTATAGGGATTGGCAACCACTGGATACAAGTCTTCAGTTACCTTGTTAACAGCCCTTAAATCTTGTACTAATCTGTATGACCCATCAGGTTTCTTTACTGGCAGAATAGGAGTATTAAAATCAGATTGACACTCTCTCAGTAGTCCTAGCTGCAGAAAGTTCTCAATAATTGGGCTAACCCCTTCTATATCTTCTTTCTTTAGGGGGTATTGTTTAACCCTTACTGGCTGTCCTCCTTCTTTAAGCCTGATTTGCACTGGTAGTGCATTCTTTGCTCTTCCTGGTATATTGGAGGCCCACACTCCTGGAAATACTTGATCCATTATTTTCCTAAAATTTTCCTTTTCACTTGCCACTTCAATTTCTTTGGTTATTAGCATTAAGCTTAACAGTTCTACATATTGTTGATCCTTTACCTCCAAACTAATTTCCCCATTTTTGAATATTATTCTTGCTTCCAGCTGCTCTAGCAAATCTCTGCCCAAAAGTGCAGATGGAGCATTAGGCATGTATAAAAATCAATGGATGCCCCACTGCTTTCCCAATTTATACTTCCATGGTTTGCAAAAATAAGCTCTTTCAGATTGGCCAGTTGCCCCCTTTACCATAACATAGTCATTGGTTACAGGTATTAGGGCCTTATTCAACACTGAAAATGTTGCCCCTGTGTCTATCAAAAATTTCACTTCTTTTTCTTTGTTCCCCAGTTTAACTATAACCAGAGGGTCCCCTAGGGTAAGGCCCTCCGGTCCCCTTCAGTCCTCTTTTACATGAGCAACTACTTTTTCCCTTTTCTGATCACCTTTTCTATGTTCATTACCCTTTCTTAATTCTGGGCACTGGTTTTTCCAGTGACCAAATTTCTTACAAAATGCACATTGATCTTTTCCTAGTCGGGGTGGTCCTTGTTTTGGTGGACCTTGCCCATGTTTCCCTTTTTCTCCTTCTTTTACTACTGCTGCTAGTTTCTTCACCCCTTGTTTATACCCTTCTTCCCGGTTACTAAAAACTCTCCAGGCCTCATCTAATAAAGTTTCTAAATTCCAGCTGTTTGGGCCCCGGATCTTCTGGAGTTTCCGCCTGATATCTCCTGTGGATTGTCTTAAAAATAAATTTATTAATTGCTGCGTTCCTTCATCAGATCCAGGATCCAGGGTGGTGTGTCAGCGCATTGCGTCTCGCAGGTGATCTAGAAATTCAGAAGGTGTTTGAGAGGGGCCCTGTTTGATAGCATATAAGGCTGACCAGTTTATGGTTTTGGGGATTGCTCTTTCTAGCCCTTTTACTATTAGTTCTTGGTATCTCTTTAACCGCCCTAACTCCTCATCATCATTAGGATCCCAGCCTGGGTCTTGAAGGGGAAATACATCTTTAACATCCTCCTGTGTTGTCCTACAATCATCCTCAACCAGATCCCCAGCTACTTTCAAAACTAATTGTTTCTCAGTTTCTGTTAAGGCATCAAGTAGCAGTTGCAGATCTGCCCAATCAGGTGAATGCTGCTTAACCATAAACTTCATTTTCTTAGCAACCCCTATTGGATCACTTCGATAGCCCTTAGCAATCCTTTCCCAAATTTCTAAATCAATTGAGGAAAAGGGAACTTTAATCAGTTTTGTTTCCCCATCAGAGGTTATTGCTTGTCTTAGAGGTGCTTGTATGACCTCCCTGGCTTGTTTTCAGGTCCTTGATGCTATAGGTCCTTGTGAGGGAATCTTAGGACCTGGTGGGAGGGGTTCAGGTTCATCCCACTCACTGTCACTGCTAGGCAGTGGTGGATAAAATTTGTGTGGTTCCCGGGGTTTAAGAGTGGGTGGAGAAACCCCTACCTCAATTGCTGTCCTCCCAAAGGAAGATGAAGCTAAAGATGAAGTGGGGGAGGTTGGAGTCAATGACGGTTCTGAATTTGTGTCCCCCACCACCCTCCTCCTTTCCTGCCTCCTAGGGGGTGGCTTATGTCTTCTGTCTCTTGTTCCAAAGCCTCTGCTTGGTATACTTTGTCAGGATGGGTGCACCTCTGATTTATTGAGCAGGTACTACAACACCATTTGGGCTTTCCTTTAGTAGCTTTATTATCCTTTTCAAGGGCTAATATTAAAGGATCAGATGGTGACCTCATTCCACAATCCCTTTGCCACTCGGGATGATTCCTGAGAGTGAAAAACATATCAGCATAAGCTACTTCTTGCCACTTTTGTTCACGCTGAAGGAAAAGCATCAATTGTAATAATGTCTCATAGTCCAGTGTACCGTTTACTGGCCACTTCACACCTTCATCAAGTTTATATAATGGCCACCATTGTGTACAAAGCTTAGCAAGCTCCCTCTTAGTTTCGGTACCACCACAGCCCACCAGTTCTTTCCAGTGTGTTAAGATACACCCTAAAGGGCTTCCTCTGGGAATCTCTTTGCTCTCATTTGCCCCCATGTTTAGAATCCCTTTTGGTCCAAGATGTTACAAAACACAAAGTGGACTACTTCAATTGCGTATCTCAGCACCAAAAATTTCTCGGCTATTTCTGCTAGCTCTGGGCATAGGTTCAGGGCTCTCTGCTTTCTGCACACAATCAAAGCCTTTTCTTAGAGAGACCCAACTCCAAACACCAACCGTTTTAGGTTCGCAAAGAAAATAGCCAGGGGTCTGTCACCGAGACACGCAAAGCAATCACACGTAGACGAGAAATGTCACAGGGCAGAGAGGTTCCTCCGTGCCAGCTCAAGGCTGAGTCAGCGCGGAGAGAGACCTCCTTGTTTATTTCTTACTTCTTATACATTTGTGGGTCTGGCTAAAGATTGGCTTCTGGGGTTAAACACCCCTCAGCCTCAGTGGCTAGACCAACTGTCAGTTACAATTGTTTTCAGGTTAGAAATATGCAAACAAAGGACAGAGAATGAAAAACAAAGGATTTGTTTACGTTACATATGTGGGAAAAAGGTAGAAACTGCTCATAATATTGTACAGTAATTAAAAGATCTGACTCCATTTTATGAACAATCAAAAGACTATAAAAAACTCAGAAAAACCAGGGTAACAGGGGTCCCTCACGACCCCAAACACACTCCACCAGAAGTTTCAACAAGGTCTCGCCGAATAATCCTACGGATTTTGGCCGGGACACCACACAATCTAGCAATTGCAAGCCTCACAAACAAGCAAAAAACTTTTTTTTCCTTTAACTAAAACACTCACTCGCCAAAAGAACTTCTTAGGGTTTTACAGGGAGTTTAGGGACGCGGCCCGAGGCTGCAGAGCCTGGATTCCCCTGCGGTTACCAGGGAAACAAACCACCCCCTCCCAATTGCTGGGGCTGGCTCAGGTTTCAAACCTCCTTACGCCGCTTGCTCCTTTTAGCTCAAAAAATAAACAATTTAAACTTACACCAATGCTTTTTTCACCTAACAAAACGTCAGCAAAATCTTGTTGCCAAAAGCACACGCTGTCCAAGCTCACACACAGTCTAATTCCCCTCCAGCACACAATCTGGATACAATACAAACACTTTAAATCCTTCTGCTCTTGCAAACAGAGGGATCCCTCTGCTGATCAGGCGGGGAATTCAAAAGGCTTTTACAACTTCAAGCTTGCAAAACTCCTAAAAACATTTACACAGCTTACTAACACACTTCAAAATCACACAAATCAAAACGCTTACTCAAACTCCCACAGACCACGATACATACGGTGCACCAATAATTCTTCCACACCCGAAGACACAAACACACAAAACCATGAGACCACAAAACACGGATCCATTCACACCACACACACCCAGTGCACTCGGGGCCGCAATCGGGATTTTCCGGGACCCTTCGCGTCCCAGAACGGGCTCGCCACACGGATTATGGATTGTCAAGGTACCTTTAAACCACAAACTGTAACCGGAGCCACCACTGCTCCTAACACACAACAACACCACCGGTTATTTTACTGCCGCCGCTGCCCCCCTCATGGGACACGGACTACCAAGTCATCTTTAAACTGCAAGATGACACAGCAAAAACACCCGGTTACCGCTGTCCCCACTACGGGACACGGACTACCAAGGCACCTTTAAACTGCAAGATGACACAACAAAGACAGGTTGCCGCTGTCCCCACTACGGGACACGGACTACCAAACCACTGATACCAGGCTCCGCAGAGCTGTCACAACTTTTACAAACAAACCCAAGAGGCGTATGTTGTGCACGAGACATCTCTCAGTGTCTTACCAACCGCCTATACCAAGGTACCTCTTTTCAAATATAAACATACCTTTTGTCCCTAGTTCCAGCAAGTTCTGGTCTTTCCCCGGGTAGTCAGCAGGACCACAGGAGCCCTCTTCCCAGAAAATTCCAGGTGGGCGCCCAGAGGGGTCCTGGATCCCGCTGGCCCCATGGCCAGAGAGAGCAGTCTCCTGCCTGGCTCGCCAAAATGACTTATTAAAGAAATATGGGTATTGATCTAGTATCGATACCCAACTGTGACGGACAAAGACTCTCTAACAGTTTAAAGTTAGAAAGTGTATGTTTATTACGGCCGGGCAGCACGGGCGGGATAGTTCCCTAATTCGCACTGCGAAATTCACAGGTAATTACAAAGCCTTTTATTTACAAAAGTGTTGAATATCCAAAATACAAATACATATTCATACTCCTGTCACCTCCCATTTCTCGCTTCATGTGCTAATTGGCAAAAAGGCTATTAAGCATGCGTACTTTGTCTCCTAAAATGAGTCGGGGGTCTCTTCTGGAGAGGGGTCACCCAAAATGAGGAAGTAAGATGAGTCTTCCTCGTCCTGACCTTTCTACCTTTTCAATGTATTCGTGACAAATGAATCCTTGGTAGAACTTACAGTTTCCTGTGTTCAATGGGTTCTTTAAGCAGGAAATCTGCAGCTATCTTATGTCCTATTTACCACATTTTGTTTTTCATTACAAGCACAACTACATAAACATAAACCTGACAAGCAACGAGTTGCAAGATCCGGGATAGTTTATCTAAGATCCGGCTTCTGTTAACTGCGAACAAAGATTACATATCTACTTCAGCTAATTCAGCAACTTATCTTAACTTTCCTAAAAATCCTTAGTTCCTCAAAATTAACGTCTCATCTTTAAGAGTAATTAAAGAAATTTGGGTTCCAGTGTCAATTAGGAATTTCAAAGGTTGTCTCAATTCCCACAGGTAAACATAAGAGCTAATCCCATTAGGGATCCATTGATATTCAAGAACGCTCTGAGCTAGCTGCCCCAAAGGCTTCTCAGTGCCTAAAAGTTTTCCTGTGTTGAAAAATGATTGGGGACGATTCTTTCTTCCTGTGAGGTGCCTGGATTGTCTGCTGCTTTTCCCCTCGCTTTTTCCATGGCTTGAACTAACTCTGCTATTACACTGTTAGATTGTTTTCTTAGGGCAGATCTGGGTATTCCCAGAACTACAGCCGTTCTCCACAATTCATTCCTTTGTTTTCTGTGGGGGTTTATTTGGCCAGGTTTTCCCTTTTTCTCAGGTGAATTGTGTTTAACTCTCACCTGCCTCTCAGAGGGCTTTCGTGTTTTGGCACTTGGGTCCTTTTCCTGGGTGTCCCAACCTATTTCTTTTGCATAGGTGGCTATATTATGTGAGAGACACGCCCAGGTTGGAATCAGCCTCCTCAGGGCTTGTGGGTTATGCAAAGCTCTGTTATATGCTGCATCCTTTCTGATTTCATATCATTTCCCCACTAAATAACCTTTTAGTACAGCTGGAGCTCCTCTTATCAGAGGTCTCATTATATTAGGGCCTACTTCTGCAGAGATTGGAATCTCTGCATTATCATGCATCGCTTGTATGCAGGCAGCTTTTGTGACAGCAGTAGAAATGTCATTGATCTAATGCATAGGAACTGAGGCTGATTCCCCTTCTTCCATAATATTCATCCCTCCTGCCCAGTATGTAGCTCTGCTGGTTATGGAATGAGATTTGTTAGGGGGTTGTGGTCCATGGTGCAAAAATACACCTGCACCCCAGAACCCAAAGCTCTCTACTCCATCTAAGAATACAGTGTCTCCCCCCATGAGACAAACTCTCCACAAATATTCAGTTTCCCCTGCCCTTCATTTGTATTTTTCTTGGAAGTTTCTCATTTGCAGGGGATCCCAGGGGGATATTTTGACCGTGTTTCTCCTCTGACCACCTTGGGACCCTTCAGAGGTTTCAGTCTTTATTATGGGCTTCATTTTAAATTCTGGAACTACTTCATCTTTAAGAGGTGGAGGTTCCATGCTTTCATCAGAATACAATTCAGTGTTTTCATTATCATTTTCATCAGAGCTTTCCCAGATATCACCATCCCAGTCTTCAGGTGATGTTATTAATTGTTGAATTTTTTTTTTAAATCCACAGGTTTTGGGGTGTTTAATAATGTCAATTCATATTTTTCCTCCAATGTTTTTGTTTTTCCCTTGCATTCTCTTAATTCTTGTTTTAGTTTGTCATATTGATATTGTAGGGATAGTTGTGCAAGTTTTATTTTCTGTATTTCATTCATCAATTTATCATTCTCTTTTATTATCTGTTCCCTCCATTGCCAAGCAGAGTTTAAGCATAGTGCAAGGGCATGACAGATAATACCCTTTCCATTTGTTTCTTTCATTTTTTTTTTCTGTTCTTTTTCCCCACTGAAACCAATTATCTGTTGGCCAAGGATCATCAATTTCAATATGAATACTGTGCTTCCATAAATAGTCTGACAAGTCTTTAGTCTTTTTTTTTAAATTGTGTGTGATATCCTGCCTAACTACACCAATTTGTTATGAATGAAGATGAGAGCTTAGACAAGTCATGTCTTTGATTCAGATTTCTGGCAGTAGCTCTGTTTGGGGCTGCCTGCACCCAGATTGGTCTTGCTCACAAGTTCTTAATAATGGCCGATTAGGTCTATTACAAAATGATTGATTTATTTATTTAATGGACACAGTTTTAACAGACATAAGACTTTAAACAGACTACTGCACAGGAATAAAAGAAAAAGAATTACTAGTTGATAAAATACAGTGCACAATTAAGGTACCTATTATACAGCTAGCGAAGAAATAGTATAGTTTAGGATTCAGTGTAACTTACCACTGAACTGATGATGTGGTGTGAAGTCTTTTTCTTCTTTTCTTCGTGTTAGAGCAGGGATTAATACATGGGAGTCACAGTTTCGTGTTCGGACTCGGTGTTTATTAATTCTTATCTATATTACAGCCTCACAAGTCGTGAGCTCTAACTAACAAGTTAGAAAATGGAGGTAAAATGGATGCCTCTAACTTTTTCCAAGGTGTCTTGGTTTGAAAAGACAGGTATCTGCTAGGGAGAGGCAGGGCCTCTCTAGGAATGGGGAATTCCAATCCCTTCCCTCCAAGTTTTTATAATTTAGAAGATTAAAAAAAAGCTTTTCAGTCAGAGCTATGGGGAAAGGAATAACAGTCCTTTACTAGTAAATATAACAGGACAAACAAACAACAACAGCAATAATAATAATAATAAACAGAACCAAGAACCCCAGGGGCTTTGTCTCACAAGCCCCAGGCAGTCTGATCTCTTGGGACCCCAAAAGCACCAAGCCCAAACGGTGGAAAACTCCAGGGCTGATGACTGGAAATGGTGGGTTGTCCTGGCAGGCGGCGGGGGGGGGGGGGGATGGCGGGGGGGGGGGGGGGGGGGGGGGGCGTGTCCCAGCAGGCAGAGTGAGCAGTGCTGAAGAAGCTGCGATGGCTGGACGGGGCTGACCCAGCTCCAGCAGGGCAGGCGAGGGGCTCCGAATTCCTGGGCGCTCCAACAGATGATAGAATTCCCAGGACCGGGCCCTCCGTTAACAGTGGACTCCTCACGCAGCCAGCAGTCACCTGACCGTCCTCTCCGAAAGAGAGCAGAAGAAACCATCCTCAGTTCCTGGAGCCCCGAGCCTTTCCCTCCCCCTCAAACTAAGTGATCTATTTCTTTTGTGTGGGTCAAGTACCCTTTAAGCATCAGTATTTAGTCTCTTAGCAACTTATGGGGGGGAAAAATTCTATAGGAAAACTTAACCCCCAACACAAGGTTAAGTGCTAATTACCCAATAATGAGATGACACCTATGTTATTTATATTTTTGACCCAATAATGACCACCCAAGGCCTGCAATGTGGACCTTTTTCACCAAATTAGAAAAAACCACCCAAAACCAAGAAGAAGAAGGTGAAGAAGGAGTTAGACAATGCCTTAAATCCTCCATCTTGCCCCATATATATTGCTATATACTAAAATCTTAAATCTAAGTTTTTCACCCTGTGAGATCACACAATACTATTCAAACTACACACCCACAACCCCAGGTGTTGGTATAAGGAAAGAGTTAAACAAAGACCAGTGCTGGCAGCAGCAGCATCTCTTTGGACAGGTGTATCTGAGACAGAACTGGACAAATGAGTTTCTACTTCAACATAGAACCGTACACTCTTCATGCTCTACCGGCCATGGCTTTGGAGAGAGCAATAGAAGATGTCAAGAGGACAGATTTATTGTTGAACTGTGACTAAGCCTGTAAGTTGAAGCTAAAAAAAGCCCTTTAGGTTTAGAGATATATATACTGAGCGCTTCTGAATAAATCTCAGATTCACCCACATCTCTGTTGGTGTCTCTCACCCCTTCATGTATCACAGAAGGGCAACAAAGCTGGTGTTTAGTCTGGAGAAGAGAAGGCTCAGGGGAGACCTCATTGCTCTCTACAACAACCTGAAAGGAAGTTGTAGTGAGATGGGAGTCAGTCTCTTCTGCCATGTCTCAAGTGAAAGTAATGCCTTTTTCTTGCCCTAAAATCAAGAGCCAGGCACATGTGATAAAAATGCGGTTACCCCAAACTCACCCCCAAAACCCCAAAAATAAACACACGATCACCCAAAAATCAACATCAGCACCCCTAAAAATCATCCCAAAATCACCCCAAAATTGACTTCGGCACCAACAAATCCCCCCCCAAACTGCCCTCAAAACCGCCCCAAAAATAACCCAAAAAAACACCCCAAAAAACACCCAAATCAACACAAAATCAACCTAAAATCAGCTTCCACAGCCCCCCAAAAAACCCCAAATTGCCCCAGAAACCTTCAAAATTGCCTTAAAATCCACCCTAAAATCGCCCGAAAAATCTCCTCCAAATCACCCCAAAACTGGCTTCGGCACTCTCAAAAAACACCCTAAAATCACCCTAAACCCCTCTAAAATTGCCCAAAAAATCTCCTCCAAATTACCCCAAAGACCCCTGTTGCTGTGTGTAATTTTGTGTTTTAATACCCTATGGTTTATTCCTTTCCTCCCCCAGCATGGTAGTTTAGCCTGGGTTGTTTGCCTTCTCTGATACCTACCTCTATTCCTGAATGTTCCCTGTCAATCCTTCCTGGTGCCGGCCCCTGTCTGAACTGCCCCTTGGGGAATCCCCTATTCCTCGAGGCTCCATTGGTCTGCTTATATAAATCTCTTCACATTAGCCTTCCCATTGGGTTTATGTTTTGTAAATTTCACTTTGTGTCCCTCCCTGGTCTTCTCCCTATTGGCCCCTTGACCCCCAAACTCCACCCTGCTTCTGTCCCTTAAAACCCATGGTCCAGCCTTTGTTCCTGGTCTTCACCTCTGCACTGTATTCGAGTTATGTGATGTTAATAAAGGAATCTCAGACTGCATGTGAAGCCCTCTTTGCTCCTTTTTACACTGACCAGCAGCAACCTCTTAGGACTCTAGGATCCCGGGGGTTGTGTCGTGCCTCCGCAAAGTGCTGTATCACCAGGCACGAGACTACAGACCCCCCAAATCAACCCAAACTAACCCAAAAATCAGCTTTGGCACCCACAAATAGCACCCAAAAATTGCTCTGAAACCACCCCAAAATCGGCTTCGACACCCCCTAAAACTCCCCAAATCTGCCCCAAAAGTCACCCCAAAATTGCCTTAAAAACCTTTGAAGTCACCCCAAATCACCCCAAAATCTGCTTTGCATCCCCAAACATCCCCAAAACTGGCTCAAAACTGATTACCACTGTTAAAGTGACCTACCACCAGAGGACTCATATTTTCAAATGAACAATTCAGAAAATGGATTGTGAACAAGGCTTTGCAGAGTTTTTGTTGTGGTGACATCCACACTGTGGAACTGCTCTGTCTGGCCAGGACTTGTTTGAATGTCCGGTGGGCACGCTCAACCACAGATTGACCTGTGGGGGATGCCTGTTGTATGCTCCACTCCCCACTGCTGGACAAACTCTAGGAATTCCTTGCTTTTGTATGCTGGGCCGTTGTCAGTTTTGATTTTCCTAGGGATCCCCAGTACTGAAAAGGCTTGCACAAGATGCCATTTGGCCTGTGCAGCCATTTCCCCTGTGTGAGCAGAGGTATAAACTGTGTTTGAATAAGTGTCAATGCTTATATGTACATATTTAATGCGACCGAAACTGGGAATGTGTGTGATGTCTGTTTGCCACCCTTTGCAGCTCTCAAGCCCTCGGGGATTAACCCCCATACCTAGTGATGGCATGGCTTGGACCTGGCAATTAGGGCAGGTGGCTACGATGGCTCGAGCCTGACCCCGTGTTAGCTGGAACTTACGCATCAGGCCTGGTGCATTTTGATGGTATTGCTGGTGACTTAGCTTTGCCTGTTGAAAAACATCTGGAAGGCGTGCCATTTCTGCTGGGGCTGCAAGGGAATCTGCCTTGTGATTACCCTCTGCGATCTCGCCTGGCAAATAGGTATGCAACCTTAGGTGCATCACATAAAATGGGTGCTCTCAGTGCAAAACTAAATAAATTAGTTTTGAGAGCAGCTTGAAGAGATGCTCGTTCTCGATGTCTTTGAGAACTGCCTGCTCTGCCCTGGACACTACCCCCGCCACATAGGCTGAATCAGTGACCAAATTAATTGGCTCCAAGAATTTCTCAAAGGCTCTCAGGACTGTGGCCAGTTCAGCGACCCTCCACAAATTCCACATCAGCTTCCCAATGCTGAGTTTGGGGATTTCTCCAAGTCATTGCTGACTTGTGGGACACCCCGGACGCGTCAGTGAACACTGTGAGAGCTTTGAGCAGCCTACGACTCCTTTTCTCATGAGGAATGAGGTGGAACTCCTCGTTGAACAATTTGTGTGAAGGGGCATGGACTGATTTTTGTCCACTTTAGCTGTCCAGAGATAACTGGAGGCTGGCATTTCCCTGGAGCAGACACTCAAACATCTCTTTGGTCAGCCTCTTGGGAGAGTTCCTTCCCTCCCCAGAAAGCTTGACTGGGAGGTGAATACACACAGTCACAACCAGATAGCTCACGCAGTCTCAGCCTGGCTTTTTGAATTAGCTGAGTTATCAGCTCTTGTGGCCTTGTGATGGTCTTGGATCCTTGGTGGGAGAGGAAAACCCACTCTATTATTAAGAGTGAATCTCTCTGCCCTTTGATCCATCGGAATATCAAACTATGCAAGTGTGGCAACTTTCCCAGAACAATGAATTTGAAAGGCAGCTCGGGCTGATAACGGTGAGCCTGCCTCTCGGTCAAAGCTTTTAGTGCTTTTTTGATTGCGGTTTTTGCCTCTGGGGTCAGTTCTCTGGGAGACATCAGCTCTCTCCCCCCTCAATAAATTGTTGAGGGGATCTAGGTCCTCATTGGTGAGACCTAGCCAGGGCCTGACCCAGTTCAAAGACCCACACAGGGAATGTAGATATGCTAGGGTTTTGGGATCACTCTTGTCTTGGTTTTGAAAAGACAGGTGTCTGCTATGGAGAGGCAGGCCCCTCTAGGAAATGAGGAATTTGAATCCTTCCCTCCGTGTTATTATAATTTGGAAGATTAAAAAAAAAAAACAAAAACTTTTCAGTCAGAGCTATGGGGAAAAGGAATAACAGTCCTTTACTAGTAAATATAACAGGACAGACAAAAAACAACAGCAATTATAACAATAGTAGAACAGAACCAAGAACCCCGAGGGCAAACGGTGGAAGCTCCGGCGCTGATGGCTGGAAGCCGGGCGTGGCGGACTGTCCTCCGCAGGCAGGGGGTGTCCTCGGCAGGCAGAGGTGGCAGTGCCGGAGAAGCCGCAGCGGCGGGACCCGGGCTCACCCAAAATCCAGCAGGACAGCGAAGAAACTCCAAATTCCTGGATACTCTAACAGATGGTAGAATTCCCAGGACCAGACTCCTTCGTTAACTGTGGACTCCAGCAGCCAGCAGCCCCTGATCTCTGCTCCCCGGAAGACCAGAGACCCCGACCCCCACCCTCAGCTCTCTCTCCCTGAGCTTTTTTTCCCTCCCCCAAACTAAGTGATCAGCTTCTTTTTGTCCAGGTTAAGTAGTCAGCATTTAGTCTCCTAGCAACTTGGGGGGGGGGGGGGAGTTCTACAGGAGACTTAACCCTCAACAACTCTTGATTTCCAATTTTTGTGGAACAACAGTCCGCGCAGTGATCTCCAAGCCCAGGTACTTCCAAGGTGGCACCCTTTGAACTTTGTCTTCCTGCAGTTGGAATCCAGCAGAGGTTAAAACCTTAACCACTAAGTCAAGTGTGTGTTGGAGTATAGTGTCATCGGGGGCACACACAAGCACATCATCCATGTAATGGAGGATGATGGCTTCCCTTCTTTCAGCATGCACCGGGGACAGCAATGAAGCCACGTACCACTGGCAGATGGAGGGACTGCATTTCATCCCTTGAGGCAGTATTTTCCAGTGGTAGCGCTTCATTGGGGCTTCTCGATTAATGGTAGGAACTGAGAATGCAAACCGTGGGGTATCTTTTGGGTGTAGTGGAATTTGGAAGAAACAGTCCTTGATGTCCAGGACAACCAATTGCCAATTTCAAGGGAGCATTGTTGGGGAAAGCATCCCTGGTTGGAGTGACCCCATGTCTTCAATTACTTTGTTTATTGCCCTGACGTTGTGGACGAGCCTCCACTTATCCTTCCCTGGCTTCTTTATTACAAAGATTGGGGAATTCCAAGGACTGGATGTCTCTTCTATGTGACCTTTGGCCAATTGCTCCTCTACAAGCTCCTCGAGCGCCTTCAGCTTTTCCTTACTGAGGGGCCACTGATTTACCCAGACTGGGGTGTCATCCAGCCATGTTAACTTTTGGGTAGGATGCTCCACAGTGGCCACCTCTAAAAATCCTGGGGGGTTTTAGGCATAACTAATTTGACCCCCCACTGAGACATGGTGTCTCTCCCCCACAAGGGAGCCTTATAATCGATGACAAAAGGATGGACACCGGCCAATTTTCCATCCGGCCCCTCAACTTACACAATGCTTTTTGAGATTTTCGCCAATTGGAGCCCTCCTGTACCTTGAAGTTTGCCACCTACAGGTTGCAAGTCCTAATGTGATGGCCACATCTTTTCGGGTATAACTGTAACGTGTGATCCGGTGTCAGGTAAGCCTTCTACATGGAGATGGTCTGTCCCATGGGTCAGGTTGCATCCCATTATGGGTTTTTCCTCGCCAACCACTTCTGCCCAGTAGACATCAGGTGTTTTGTCATCTACTGGGACTCCCGCTGGAGTGGGAATGGCTTGGGCAATGATTTTCCCCTTGGCCAAATAGAAGGGTGGTTGAGGGCAACGCACCAGGAGAATGAGTTTAGGCATGTTTCCCTTAATGGTCATGGGAGCAATCTCAATCTCCATGGGTGTGTGTGCTGTGTTCCCAGTAACAAAATACTCACTGTTCAGTCCTGTGTGATCTACCATTAAATCTCTTGATTCCTCTGGCAAGTCCACTTCAATGATTGTCCAGTGGGCAGACCTGAAAAGAAAAGCCTCTGTAGTCACAAGCTTGAAATGCCCAAGAGGCTGCCAAACTTTGTCAGACAAACATTCCTTATTTTTATCTTTCTGCTGCCCCACACCCAACTTCCCTTCCTCCCCCTTTTTTGTTAAGAGAGAGTCTTTTCCCACAGTGGAGCCTGCTGCATTTATGTTGTGGCATGGCACGGGCTCGTGTTCTAGTCCTAGGTTTTTTGATTGTTGGTAGTTCCATCTTTCTGATTCTTTTTCTTCTTCTGCTGGCTTTGGCGACAGTCCCTGGAGAAGTGTCCAGGCTTTTTACACTGGAAGCAGAAGATGTGTTGAAGTTTTTCTGGTGACATCTGTTGCCTCTTCATTTCTGGTGTTGCAGCTGCTACAGTCTTTGGGTTGGTTGATCTGGGCTTTCTCTGTGGTGTGCTGAACAGTTCTGCTTTCTTGGTACATGCTTCAATTATTTGTGGTAGTGTGGGTGAAGGGTCCTAGGATCACTCTGCAGCAGGCTTCGTTGGCATTCCTCTGAGCCATCTCTTTAATTAATTCTACCTGTGCCACTGGGTCTTGTACTTGTCTTTCTATTTGTGCTCAAAGCCCATCGAAGAACTGCAAGAAATTTTCTAAGGCATGTTGCTTAATATTGACATAGCTACCAGTTATTTGAGCTGTTGGTAATTGGTTAAAAACCTTTTCTGCAACACTACAGATTTTATCTAGAATGAATTTTGATAACACTCAAGCTTGGTCCTTGGGGTTAGCCCACTGCCCCTTGCTGCACAGATGTTCATAAGTGATATCACTCCCTTCTATATCCTTTGCACCCTAGGTGCTTTGCTTAAGCTCTTCTAGGAGTCCCCTCAAAGATTTTTTTCCAGGTGCTTTCCCAGAGATCAAACTCTGAGGGTGTAAGGAGACACCAGAAAATATATTTGAGATCTGTTGGCACTAACTCAACAGATGTTAAAGTAGCTCTCATCATCCCTTTAAAGATCTCACTATCTCAGCCAAATTGTATTTGGTTCTTGCATAATTCCTTCATATTTTGTTAAGAGAAGGGCTGGTAACTTCTAATTGATCCTCTCTTACCAGTATATGTGACAGGGGCAGCTAGGGGTATTGCTTCTTTTTCTTGGTTTTGATCTTTAGGGCTTTCCCACCCGGTCCCGGTTCCATGGGAACTGGCTGGGGTTTCACCTCTCCCCCCGCCCTCTCCCCCAGCCCCATTCCCCCCGTGGGAACTGCTGGGAGGACCACACCCCCCCAGGGTCCCACCACCGTGGGAACTGTCAGGACCATTGCCCCCCCCCCCCACCAGCCCCACCCCCATTGGACCCACCCCCCTCTGTCAGAACTGGGTGGGGGGGCATGGGAAACAGGAATAGGAAGGGGTGTGGAGCTGTCCGGAGAGGTGGAGCAACCGTGGGAACTATGATTGCAACATCTGGAGGTGGGGTTGCAGTATGATGTCATGCAGAACGGGAACATGGGGGAGGGGGAAGTGGTGTCTGGGTGGAGGAAGGGGTTCTGGGACCAGAAAGGGTTGGGGGAGGGGACATGTGGGAGAAAGGGATTGTGGGAAGGAGAAGGGTAAGATGGAGGGTCTGCCGCGTGGCCACCACCATTTTTAATCTCGACCATGTGGCTTCTGCCACTTTGAGTTATGGCCATGTGGCCTCTGCTATTTTGGGGAGATAAGGGGTGTGGGGGGGTGTTATTTTCAGGGCCAGCAAAACACGAAATTTTAGGTACAGCAACCGGGAAAGAGGGATACAGGGAAAGTTCTCTGTTTGCCTGCACACAGCTGCCAGAGCTGGGGTGCTGAAAAGGAAGCGAGGGGCCAGGGGGACAGTGGCTCTCATACCAGGCCCCCTGAGTTTCTCGGGCTGCCCTGCCTGTCTCTCTCAGCTCAGGGGCAGAGGGGATGGAAGAAGTAGTTGACTTTCCAAAAGCTTGCAAAATCCACAAGTTAAATCAACAAGTGGAAGTCCAGCTACAGTGTGGGGTCTCAAACCAAAATGGCAGGCCACGACATTGGATGACAACTCATCAGGGTACCTTGCTCCCACTCCTGGGGTCAAATCTTGGCTAGCACCAGACCCCAGTGCATTACCCTGATAATGGACTCAAGGTAAAAGACAGAGGCACTCTTTTTCTTCCTTGGGACCACAGTCCCATAGCTTTATTGTAGAACACAAACTCCAGGAGGGACAAAAAGAGGGAGAAACCCTCATGGCGGGGATTTTTAAACCAGGGGGAAAAGGACAGGGAGAGGAACCACAACTAATTGGAAACAACCTGGGGGGGGGGGGGGGGGGGGGGGGGGGGGGGCAGGGTGGCGTAGGGAGGGACCAACTAGAGGATATTAACACCAGAACCCAGGGGGGGTACAGAACATACCATGTGCAAAATATAATAAAACTATTTTTGTGTGCAAATATGACAAACCACCCAGTGCAATATAATAACAAAAATGAACTATTTAGTACACTATAACAGTATAGTTCAGCAAGACATTTCTGTCCTGGCCCCTTCTGTGTAGGAGCCATTGTTAGACATAATCAGTACTGGATGTAGTACGCAACTTTCATTCGGTCAGTTCCTGAATGAGAATGGCAATGCTTTCTCATGGGAAAGAAAGCATGTAGCCTTAGTGTTGGAGGTGTGGATAAGAAGCTGCATTTTGCAGCTCAAGGGCTGCAGCAACTTTCTGTCTTGGCATATTTGGATTGGAAGCACTGTCTCAATTCGTACAATCATGGAGTCAGCATCCATCTTTGGAAGGTGGTCTCCCTCCTGTAAGACTGAATTTGGCATGTGTTTTCCTCTTCTTAGCGGTAGCCTTCTTGAACATCTGGCAGCACAGTTCTTTGGGACAAGGTAAGCAACTACTCTGAGTCTTGGTGTGCAGCTGATCTAGTGGCCCAGGCAGATAATGCTCAGTACCAGTGTTCTGACACCTTTGTATGGGATCAGTCCCAGGATGTTTTGGAATTTAGACGAGGGGACTCCATTTCTTTTGAGACGGGCTTCTACTTCTTCTCTTTGGCAAAGAAAGCAAGTTTGGATGGGCACTTTTGGTGGTCTCAGTGAATTTAAAGGTTTTTCCCAATAGGCAGTTCTCTGGGTTAGAGCTGTTGAAATGTCAGTGGGAATGCAGACGCCAAGATGTTGAGCTTTTTTTCCTTGTAGGTTTAGTGTGTGAGCAGTCCTGTGAGATCTTGACTCTGTGAGACTGAAGGCTTAGGATGGCACCTAGAGCTGAAAAGGAAGGAGCCAATAGCAGGGTGTGTGTTCATAGTTTGATGGATGCAGTTGAAATTATAGGCAGCAAAGAGTTTTCTCAGCTGACACTTTTGTGAGCTCTGTTTTTGGCAACTATTTACCAGTTTGTTGTCACCCTGGTTTTTCTGAGTTTTTTAAAGCCTTTTGATTGTTCATAAAATGGAGTCAGACCTTTTAGCTACTGTACAATATTAGGAGCAGTTTTCACTTTTTCTCACACATGTAACATAAACAAATCTTTTGTTTTTCATTCTCTGTCCTTTGTTTACATATTTCTAACCTGAAAACAATTGTAACTGACAGTTGGTCTGGCCATTCGGCTGGGAGGTGATAACTCCAAAAGCCAATCCACTGCCAGACCCACAAATGTATAAAAAGTAAGAAATAAACAGGCAGAGGGGCTCTCCGCCTTGTTCTCCGCTCTGGGCTTGGCTCAGCCTTGAGCTCGCTCGGAGGAACTCTCTGCCCTGTGAAAATTTCTTGACTCTCTGTGATTGCTTTGCATATCCCAGTCACAGTTTGTTAGTGGAGTCTGTGAGAGTGAAAAGCTTTGTTAGGGCAGAGGAGTTTGTTTCTCCCTTCGACTGTGGTGCAAAGAAAATTATGCACTTGGAAGGGGAAGATCAGTGAAATCTTTTTGTCCTGACACTGTTGATTTGAGAGTAGCTTCCGACTTGGTTCTGTCCTGAGGGTGTTTTCAAGCTGGGCACTGTCGCTAGAGGACACACAGAGAAAATGATACACATGCTCTGACTCCAAGAGATGAAGGCTGAAGAAGTTTTATTTACAAAGACCTCACTTTTATAGGTTTTGATGAATGACCAGGGATTGGAGAACAAGGTTACCACCTCTCCATCCCACTGGCCAGGCTAGAAGTCCATCAGTTGACTCTCATCAGACAGGAATGTGGAAAACATGATGTTTACAGTACAGGCTGTGGAAATGCTGCTACAGAGCTGTAAACATCTCACAAAAGCTCACATAATATGGCAACATCTCACTCATTTTCTGTTACAATAAAGAATAAGAAAAAAGAAAAATGAACAATGTACAGTTTCTATTTGTGGAGGGACCATTGGAGTGATCACTCGCGTTGTCTGCATCTGAGTCATCGTTTGATGGATCATCCACTTGATGACTTTCATTTTGGTCACAGTCTCCAGCTTGCCTATTGGCTGGATTTTCCCTTTGCGGTCTCTGACCTCCTTCAAACTGAGTGACCCAGATGCTGTGCTATGTTGGCCACATAGGCGGAATCCATGACCAAATTGAAAGGTTGCTGGGAAAATCTTTGAAATGCCATGACAGCAGCCCTCAATTCAACCAACTGGGCTGATCCATCCTCATGACCTTCCAGAACCTGCCACTCAGATCCATCCCTCCAAGTAACAATGGCCTTGCCTGTCCTTCCCGAACCATCAGTAAAGACAGTGGGTCCTTGGACAGGTTCCTGACTAATTTTGGGCTGCAAAGAAATTTCTGTGAATTTTGCCACTTGCAATAGCTGGTGTCTGGGCAGATGATAAGCGATCTGTCCAGAAAAGTTTTCCAGAGCACTTTGCAGAGAAATACTGTTTGCAAAGCTCCAGTCAACATCCACCCGCTGTACCGGGAGTACGATCTTTGCAGGATCCGCACCCATTAATTGCAAACACCGTTGTCGGCATTTGATTATCAAACGAGCGATCAGCTCAAACAATGCAGTTGCTGTCTTCTGCAGCTGATGGGGCAAGAAGACCCATTCTAAAACATGCAAGATATCAGACCCTTTTTCATTCCATTGGCCAATGATGCTTGTGGGATGCAAATCTGGAGTGGTAATAAAAACAGTGACATCAACAGAGGGATCAGTGCGATAAACTTGGCGAGCAGAAACAGCTCACTGAACCTCCTCCAGCACCTGATGTGCCTCAGGGGTCAATGTGCGAGGTGACTTCAAATCAGAGTTTCCCTTTAACAAATCAAACAGAGGAGACAGTTATGCCATGGTCAGTCCCAGATACAGACATAACCAATTGATGACACCCACCAATTTCTGGGCATCATTCAGTGTCTTCACTGAATGTACAAATTGCACCTCTTGGTGTTGGACCGTTCGTTCCAAAAATTTTTACTCCCAAATATTTCCAAGGAGGTTGTTGTTGAACCTTTTCTGGAGCCACCTGCAGCCCATGAGAATGCAAAGCATTGATCAACAGAGGCTGTACCCTCAGCAATTCATCTTGGGTCAACGCAGCCACCAATATGTCATCCATATAGTGATAAAACTGAGCATCAGGAAACTCCTTGCGAACTCCAGACAAGGCTCAGGCCACGTACCTTTGGCATATGGCTGGCGAGTTGTGACAACCCTGTGGAAGAACCCTCCATTGATATCACTGTGCGGGCTCAGCATTGTTGATAGCTGGCACCGAGAAGGCCAATTTCGGTCTGTCATTGGGATGCAAAGGAATTGTAAAGAAGCAATCCTTCAGATCCACAATGAGGACTGGCCAATCTGCAGGAAGCATGGTGGGTGATGGCATACCAGCCTGCAATGTCCCCATGCTTTCCATCATGGCATTAACTTTCTGGAGGTCTTGTAACAACCTCCATTTCCCAGATTTCTTTTTGATGCAGAAGACAGGAGTGATCCAGGGACTGGTAGAAGATTCCAGATGACCCTGGACCAACTGCTCCTGAACTAAATCACAAAGGGCTACTAGTTTATCTTGAGGAAGGGGCCACTGGTTCTCCCAAACAGGTTTGACCACCAACCACCATATAGGATGTGTGGGACACTCTGCACCTTTCATTGTGGTGACCCTCATCAAAAATCCATCCCCATGCACACTCCCCACGCGGCCAGAACATCCCTCCCCCAGAGACTGACACGAGTTTCGGTTGTGACATGAGGCCAAACCATGGCTGTCTGTCCCTCTGGGTTCGTGATCATCACAGGCCTCTGGCTCACGTAGCATTGCGCCATTCCTGCCAACCCCGTGAGAGATATCTGCACCGAATCCAATGGCCACTCTGGGGGCCAAGCGGCAAGGGAGAGAATTGTGATGTCTGCACCGGTGTCAAGGAGCCCACGAAGGTGGATCTCTGACGGTGTCGCACCAGGGATGGACAGGGTACACACTTTCTCAGGATGGTCTTTGGTCAGGACAGCAGTCCAGTGAACCTGAGGTGGTCCAGTGGATCCGAAGCCGCCGTTTCCCCACAACCGATTCTCTGCTCTGTGAACAGAAGACTTAAAAGGCATAAGTTGAGCAATTCTGGTCTTTTCAGGTATAGTGACGGAGGGTGGGTGTGGAAACCATGGCATAAATTTGTCCCATAAAGTCTTCATCAATGAGTCCCAGATGCACCATGATACCTGGGCAGTGGCACTAGACCTTCCCATGAGGAAAGCACTCATGCCCCCACCCACAGGACCAAAGGCATCCAGGGGAACTTTGTGCACTTTGCAAGAGTCTAAGATGACTGTTGCTGCTGTGCAGACATCGAGACCTGCTGAGCCACAGGTGCTGGCTGTAAGCCAGCCAAGCAGACCTCCACTGGCTCCTGGCCCTGAAAAGAACTTTGTGTCTGAGGGCGTCTCCCCTTTGCGCTTCGCTTCCCGTTTCCCGAGCTTGACAAAGGCTGACCATTAGCATGAGCTGTTGCCCTACAGACATTCAAGGTATAATTCAGTCCTCCACACCGACTGCAGAAACAGATGACATTTGTCCCCCTCTGTACTTTCTTTCCCTGTTTCTTGCTGGCCTGAGCATTCCCCTGCTTTCGCTGTCTGCCCTGCATCCCGGTCCAGGCCGGCCCTGGAGCAGTAGCCACAGCAGCCATCTTATCACCTGTGGCACCTACCCTTGCACAGGCCTGTACCATTTGCAGTACAGAAGGATCTCCAGTAAGGGCCTCAATGATCCTTCTGCACTTGGCATTACAGTTAGTTCTTGCAAGGTTTTTGAGCACAAGCATCCTTGCATTGAAATCCTCCACTTGCCTCTCAACAGAAGCAGTCAACCTCTCTGCGAATTGCAGAAAGGATTCGTGTGTTCCCTGGACAACACCTGCAAAGGACTCCTTTGCAGCAGCCATTTCTATGGTTTGAACCAATTCTGCCATGCCTGTTCTGTGGCACTGGTAGAACACAAGAGGGTCAAGGGCAACCTGCCTTTGAAGATCAGCAAAATTACCCACACCCAGCAGCACATCAGTTCCAATCACATGCCTGGGATCCTGCTGACTCAACGCAGTATTTTGCGCTACAACTCTGCCTGCCAACTGAGTCCATTTGTATTCAAAGCTGTCATATTCGACAGGCCGAAAAAGAACACGAGCCAAACACCAGATATCATAGGGTGGCAATGCATCAGCATCAAGAGATCAAAGCACCTGCATGACTTCAGCAGACCCCAGCCCATATTTTCCAACCTTATCCTGGAGCTCGCTCATGGCTTTCCACAATAAAGGTTGATGGGTATTATGATTTGCTCCCCGAAGTACAGGGAAAGCCTGATAGCCTCCTGGGGAGGCTAAATCTCATCCCGTGGACTCCATAGGAACAGGGCCAGATGCCTGACTGGAGGGCACCTCAACATCACCCGATATCACAGTGGTCTCTACAGCAGCAACAAGGCTAGAGGCATCTCCGCCCTGCAGGGGGCGATGTGCCAAGTCACAATCGACCATCTCCTCAACTTTGTTCTTTATATCATCCCAAAATCGCGTGTGATCTCTCGGACGTAGTCATCTGACACGGGGGTAGAGTCCACAAGCCAGCTGAGGAAGACCCACCAGCCCGGGATCCCCTGCTTCGGGAAGACACCGGCCTCATAACGGCCGTGTCTCCACCTGTGCCAAAGGTGAACACCGCAGGGCTTGCACTCGCCTGTGCCTCTCTCCTCTCCGGGGGGGCGTGCGACTCCGACGTGGGGCGGAACGGGCCCGGCTCGGGGCCTCCCTCCCTCAGGATGAGGAGGGAGCGGGACGCAGGGAGGGGTGTGGCCTGCGAAGCCGCGGCTTCGTCCTTTGCTGCCGCTGAAGGCTCAGGCGACAGAGGGGGGGATGAGGGAGTGGAGGGAGCCTCAGGGGTGGTGGGACGCAGTGCAAAGGGAGGCGGGGCCAGCGGAGCTGCGGCACTGCCCCGCGCTGCCGTCAAAGGCTCCGCTGCCGGCGAGACCGGCCGCACGGGCAGCTCGAGGGGGGAGAAGCTGCTGGAGGGGCGGGGCTCAGCGCCGGGCCGGCCGAGTCCGGGCTGGTGCCTGCGCCGTGAGCAGCGCCACCAGCCACGCCCGGCGGGGCCGGGACAGGGAGGGGAGCGGACGGGACCGCCCCCAATAGAGTCTCGCCTGTGGCACAGAAACCCATAGTGGGCACCGCCCACTCCGGACCGAGCCCACTGGGACCGGGTCCGACAGGTCTATTAAAACGCCGGTTTTCACCTCCGGAGCTGCAAGGCAATATTTCGTGGGAACGCCACAGCTCGGACATTGCACCGTCACCGAATTCGCGTCCAGCAGAGCCGCGGGCAGCGCCCCCGATCCCCCGCCTCCCCCCAGCGCCAGGTAGGCGCAGGGAGAGAGAGACTGCCCCCCGCTCTCCCGCCTCCCGAGCTTGGGGAGGGGCGGAGTCGGCGCAGCCGTCTCCACGGGACCGTCAGATACCCGCAGGTCCCTGCCCATCTGCTGGTCGGCCGAAACCAGTTCGCCAGGGGCCACATCCACCCCCAGGGAACCGATCCCATGATCAGGGAGGGGAACCTTCCCCCTCTCAGCGGCCTGGGGGGTAGGGAGAGCTCCGTCTCAGCTTCCAAGAGAGTCAGCTCCTCCCCCTCACCTTCACTATCCAAGCCAGACAGATTCCCTGCTGAGCTAGGAGAGGATGATGCACAACCTGCTATTAGAGAATAGCAACGTTTCCAAAACAGCATTAATTCGGAAACGTCTGCATTGAGTCCTGCAGACAGAGTCGGGATCATATATTCACCCAACTCGCCCCAAATCTCTGCAGAGAATGCTTTCTCAGGGATACCGAAAGAACTGTGATACTTTCCATAAAAATATAATCTCTGAAATTCATTCTCTGAAACGAAAACTCGCTTTTTTTCCAGCAAATTTATCCAAAATTCAAAGACCACCGTATCTCCTGCGGAAGACGCAGGGGCTGCCATCTCCGCATCTGTACAGGGTTGGGGGGGGATTACCCTCACGGGGGGCTTACCGTACCGCCAAGAAACACAGACTGCAGTCCCAAACACGGGGTCACCAGATGTCGCTAGAGGACACGAAGAGAAAATGATACACACTCTCTGACTCCAAGAGTTGAAGGCTGAAGAAGTTTTTATTTACAAAGACCTCACTTTTATAGGTTTTGATGAATGACCAGGGATTGGAGAACAAGGTTACCACCTTTCCATCCCACTGGCCAGGCTAGAAGTCCATCAGTTGACTCTCATCAGAAAGGAATGTGGAAAACATGATGTTTACAGTACAGGCTGTGGAAATGCTGCTACAGAGCTGTAAACATCTCTCAAAAGCTCACATAATATGGCAACAGGGCACGGTGTGTTTCCTTCTTTTGCAAGTAGACATCACCATTGTGTGGTTTTTTTGATGAGCGCTGACAGTGCCCAGGAAAAAGCCAAGCTCTTTTCTGACCCGGCCCCATTCGTGTTGGGACCATGGCGGGAAGGCCTCTGCTGTGGATCCTGGGTCTTGGAGACTGACAGAATGTGCTCCTGCATGTAGCAATGAAGGAAGAGGAACAACTTTGCAAGGAATAAAGATCCACACAGCCATGTGGACAGAAGTGAAGCCCTGCAGTGTGATTCAGCTTTGCCACTTTTCGGCACATAAACTGCACACAAGTACTGTGTGCTGTGCATGGTTTGTCCTCAGCTTGAGGTACAATGACACTCTTTCTGTTTCACAGAGCCCAAACTGGCCATGTAGGTTGTAATATGCCCAGTGGTCCTCTGAGCTGAGAAGGACTGTATAGAGAGCATGGCCATCTGGCAGCAGTTTGCAGGTTGTATGAGAAAGAGGTCTGCCCCTTCAATTTGGTGCAAATATGTTTCCACAAGTAGCAGGAGCAAGCTCTGGGCAAGCCTGTTGTGCTGGCACAGTTTCTCCTTGTGAGACATAGTCAAAAAACTTTCCGGTAAGATTCCGATGACAAGAGAGGCAGAATACGGGGCTACATAGCTCTGAGAAAATAAGTGTGTGGCCTGAGCGTCTTTCGGCAGAGTGCAGCGGTGAGTTTAAAGTGGCTTATGTATAAAATGCAGAAGGTGCAGCCCTGCACTGGCTTTTACTTCTAGAATATTTTTCTGTGATTTCAGGTGATTTTAGGGGGTTTTCATGTGATTTTGGGAGTTTTGGGGGCAATATCAGGGTTAATTTTGGAGTGGTTTTGGGGGCGATTTTGGGGTTTTTTGGGGATGCTGAAGCCAATTTTGGGAATTTTTGGGCAATTTTGAGGAGTTTTGGCAGTGCAGAAACTGATTTTTCAGGTATTTTGGGGGGTTTTGGAGTGATTTAGGGGTTGTATTTCAGGTGATTTTGTAATGATTTTGGGGCATTTGGGGGGTTTTTTGGGGGGTGCCGAAGCTGATTTAGGTGCGATTTGGGGCATTTTTGGGGTGATTTGGGGATGATTTTGGGGGTAATTTTGGGGGGGGGGGGTTGGGGTGATTTTTAGGGCAATTTTGGGGTTTTTTTTAATGGCGAATTTTGGATTTTTTTAAAGATGACCTCAGTGTGATTTTGGGGATGATTTAGAGGGATTTTGAGGGTGCCAAACCCAAAATTGGGGTGGTGTTTGCTAATTTTTGGGGTTTCTGGGATTATTTAAGGATGATATTTGAAGTGTTTTTTGGGGTTTTGGGGTGATTTTGGGTGGTTTTGGGGTGCCAAAGCTGATTTTAGGGTGATGAAGCTGATTTTAGGGTGATTTTGGGTGATTTGGGGGGTTTTGCAGGTGATATTGTGATTATTTTTGGGGCAGTTTTGGGGGTTATTTGGGTGTGATTTTTGGGGCCATTTTGGAGAGTTTTGGGGAGTTTGGGGGATGCTGAAGCAAATTATGGGGTGATTTCCAGTCATTTTGGGGATTTCTGGGATTATTTTGAGGTGATTTTCTCGGCGATTTAGGCTTCTCTTTGGAGGGGGTTTGCAGGTGCAACAGCCAATCTTGGGGTGATTTTGTGTGATTCGGGGTGTTTTTAAGGCAATTTTGGGGTGGCAAAGCTTATTTTGAGGGTTATTCAGGTGATTTGGGGTGTTTCTGGGCTGGTTTTTATGGCGATTTTGGGGGAAATATTGGGGGCAATTTTAGGGGTGCTAAAGCCCATATTGGGCTGATTTGTGAGGGTTTTTTTGCCCATATTGGTGGTTTTTGGGGGTGCCAAAGCCAGTTTTTGGAGTGATTTTGGGGGCGATTTTTGGGGTGATTTTTGAGTCATTTGAGGACAATTTTGGGGCTTTTTTTTGGAATGTCAAAGCTGATTTGGGGGTGATTTGGGGGGTTTTGGGGTGATTTTGGGGTGATTTTGGGGTGATTTTGGATAATTATGATAAAATTTGGGGTGATTTTGGGGTGATTTTGGGGTCAATTTTGTGGGGTTTTGGGGTGATTTTGCAGGTTTTGGGGGGATGTAATGGTTTTAATTCAAATCTTGGGCGGAAACACCATTTATTGTAGTGGTTTCACGTTCGCTAAATTCTGGTTACTAAATTTAGTGTAGTGGTCTTAGTGTTTATTTTCTTTTTGTGGGGGAAGATTAGGAGAAAAGCAAAGCAGGCTTAAGCTTAAAAATAAACAAATAGTTTTATTAACACACATTAAAAGAACAGAAAAGAAAAAAAAAGTTGGAAAAAAACCCCAAAATGAAACTTCAAAACACTCCTCCCTCCCCTTACAAACTGTTACCTTTCTTACAAACAACATAGAGAGACACAACCTGTGATTTTCAGTCAGTTTCACCATTTAAACATAATCTTTCATCACTTTGGGAGAGGAGTCTGTGTAGAGTCCTATGGAGACATTCGCCATAAGACAAAAACAGTGGTGACTCCCAATGTCACAAATCTGCAACTGCCTGGAGTTTTTGCAGATTGTGCTGTTCCACCCATTAGCAGCTTTTCCCCTGGTTACTAATGAGCCTCTCAGTGTATTTGGGGTACTGTTTAAGAATGCTTCTTCTAGTACAAAACAAGAATTTTCTTATTCTATCTCTAAAATTGTCTCTATCTCAAAAGAAATAGAGACCTCTTTTTACCCCAGGAGCAAGGGACTTTGAGATTCTCACTTAAATCTCAATCATATCAATCCCCCACTTTGACTAGAACTAGCATTCCCTCCTTGCTCCGGGGCTCCGGGGAAGTTGAAAAAGTAGTTGATGTTAAGCTGTAACCTCTTCTCCCCCCGTCGGGAACTGATGGAGCCCGGCCAGGCCTCGGGGCCAGCTCCCGCCCTCAAAAGGGGGGGAGCAGCAAGCCCAACTTGGTATTCCTTGTTCAGCCAACGAGGAGGAAAAAAAAGGGCCTGACCTGCATAAAATCAGGCTTTATATGGGTACTTCCCAAAGTCGCATTCAGCGTTCTCAGTGGTCAAAGCAGGTGATAATATTCCAAACTAGCCTTCTGATAGGTCACTGTCCTTTCTAAAACAATTCCAAGGTCCTGACAGGGAAAAAACACTCCACATTCCTCCCTAACTAAAAACCAAACTGTGCCAACCTATAACAGGTGATTTCTGAGATGATTTTTGTGGATTTTTTTGGGGCTACTTTTTGGGGTTTTTTGGTGTGCCAAAGACTTTTTTGGAGTGACTTCAAGTGATTTTGTTGGGTTTTGAAGTGATTTGGGGGTGATTTTCGGGGCGATTTTGTAGACATTTTGGGGTGATATGGGGTGAATATTGAGGCAATTTTGGGTGTTTGTGGGCACATTTTGTGGGTTGTTGGGGCAGTTTGGGAGTGAATTTTACAGCGAATTTGGGGACGTTTAGTGTAGTGGCTCTCTCTCTCCTTCGGAGCCCGTGCTCCGTTTCGGCTAGCTTGTGAGAGAAACCACTTCAGAAGGAATCTTCCTTTTAGGGCCTTAAAGCTACCTAGAGGCAAACCTTGGTTCTTTAGAGAGAGCAGGTGTCCGTCAATGGCAAAAGGAAAGAGTCTGCTCTTTGTTCGGGGGGGATCATGTCTTTATTCAGGGGTCTGGCCCCTTTTGAGTCCGGAGCCCAGTCCGGTCCCCATCCCTGTCCCGGTGCCAAAGAGGACTTCCCCCCCTCCTCCCAGGTCTTTTACCCAGGGGGAAGGGGCTAGAGGCAGGGACAAGCCACTACCCAATCAGGGACAAGGTGGGAGTGGAACAGAGTTAGGGTTACATTCCAATGTGGGAGGATGGGCGAGGCAGAACAGGGACAAACCTCGTGATACATTTTCCAAGGGAAAAAAAGAAACATTACAAAACCCAATATAAAAAAGAAATACAATATAAACCAAATTAACGCACTACAACAGTTTAGGGCAATTTTGGGGTGATTTAGGAGTGCCCAAGCAAATATTGGGATGATTTCAGTTAATTTTGTGGGGTTTTGTGCTGATTTTGGGGCTTTTTGAGGCACTTTTCTGGGGTTTTGAGGGTGCTGAATCTGATTTTGTGGAGTTTCCGGGTGATTTAGGGGGTTTTTGTCATGAATTTTCTGTGATTTTTGGGGCAAATTTGGGGTGGTTTTGGGGGATTTTTGGGGGTGCCAGAGCCAATTTTGTTGCGATTTTGAGTGATTTGGGGGGGGGGGTTGGGGCGATTTTGGTGGGTTTGGCAAATGCTCAAGCCAATTTTTGGGTGATTTGGGGGTTTTTGGGGCTGTTGAAGCCGATTTTGGAGTGATTTTGGGTGATTTTTGGGGTGAATTTTTTGTGATTTTTGGGGTGATATTTGGGGTGCTTTTTGGGGCAGTTTTGTGGGTGCCAAAGTTGATTTTGGGGTTATTTTAGGTTTTTTGGGATGATTTTTGAGGGGTTTTTGGGGGTGCTGAAGCCCCAAAAACCGCCCCAAAAATCACCCCAAAATTGTCTTAAAAACCTTCAAAATCGGCTTTGGCACCCTCAAAAAACCCTAAATTGCCCCAAAAGCATCCCTCAAAAATAACCCCAAACTCACCCCCAAAACCCCCAAAATCAACCCAAAGTCACCTGACAATCAGCTTTAGCATCCCTAAAAATCACCCCCAAATTGGCTTTGACGCCCCCTAAAAGCCCCAAAATTGCCCCAAAAATCACACCATAATCGGCTTGAAATGTGTCTAGGGGACACGAAAAGAATGACCTCACACAGTCTGTAGTCAGGGCAAAAAAAAAGGGAAGTTTATTTCCAACCTCAATTTATATAGATCCTGGACAATGACCAGGGATTGGAGAATGAGGTTGCCGCCTATCTGACCCCTACTGGTCAAACTAGAAGTCCATCAATTGTCCCTCCTCCAAGGAGGAATGCAAAAACAATCACTTTGTTTCTGTTACAATTCGTGAGAGACTCCACTACCAAAATGCAAACAATCAGAAGGCTAAAACTCAGGGCAATATTAAAAACCTTCTAATTCACCCAAAATCACTCCAAAATTAGCTTCCGCAGCCTCCCCAAGGGGCTACATCCCAAATGGAAGATGGTCATGAGTTTTTCAGACAGATATATTTGGTCTATTTGCATATCAAGGGTTAATTCTCTAATCATAGCTTTGGGAAATGTCATATCCCCCCAGTTTGCTCCCCCAATTCACTTTTGTTTATAGTTTTCGGGACCTGAGGTTGTAGGGTGTCCTTGCGTTTCAGGCCCAGAGGAATTGTTTTGTCTGACCAAGATGTGTAGACAGTAACTGACACTTTACATGGAGTTTAGAGTTATGCACTAATGCAGTACAGGTTTTGAAAAATATGAAGGCTAAAATCTTAAGGCATCAGAGGGGAGCCCTGCTTCCAGGCTGGAGCAGCCTGTCCTTGGAGGACTGCACCCTGTGGAAAGAGAGACACACATTGAAGCAATTTTGGGAGGAGTGTCAGCCCGTGGGGGGAGTTCACATTGCAGCAGGTGCAGTATGGCTGCTGCATGTGAGAGTAGACCCAAACTGGGGAAGTTCACAGAGAACTGTCTCCCATGGGAGGGACTCCATGGTCTCACAGGAGAAGGACTCCTCCCCCAGAGCAGCAGAAGAAAATCTTGGTGATGAACTGACCAAAACCCCCACGCCCTGTCTCCCTGCCCTGTCGGTGGGAAGGAGGGAGGGGCTGGTGGGGAAAGGTGTTTTAAGGGTTTATTTTACTTGTCATTATCCTCCTCTGATTCTGTTAGCAATAAAATTCACTTTGCAACCTTAAGTTGAGCCTGGTTTGCCCTTGGAATATTTCTCCTGGTCCTTATCTCACTCATGAAGTGTTTGGTTCTTTTTTTTCCCCTCCTCTGCCCAGCTGTGGCAGGGGAGGGTGAGCAAGCGACTCTTGTGGGTGCCTGGCACTGGGCCAGTGTCAAACCATGACATCACTGTTCAGCCAACTGGCATCAGTGGTCATGCTCTCCTAAATTCAACTTGCAAAACACAACAGGATGACATCCTGCACATATCTTCCTGTCTTCCAAAGGTCCTGAAACCAAACATCTCCCAACCATCCTATTAAGGTCTTCTATGAAGAGCTTCGTCAGGGCATCCATTAGACTAGAGAGTTCCTATGAATTCATACACATGCAAACAAACCACAGCAGAGATTTGGAGATGAAAGGAGGATGCAGTGCACCTGTGAGGGAGATAAGGGAAGGTGTGGTCTGAAATACAAAGCATACTAAAACTTTGAGGAATGCTGACAGTGAATTAAAAAGCTCACTTGAGGCTTTTCAGAAAATGTACTATTCCATCAGAACAGTCTCTAAAACAAAATGCCCTCAAATTACTGTGGTGGGACAGATTGTCTTCTTGCCTACACATCAGTAGAAATACATTATAGCTGCATCAGCATCAAGTAAGCAGAATCATGTCCAGAAGCTCTTTTCCCCTATCCCATTTCCTTGCAGAATAAGGCAATTGTCACAAAATATCACCAGGAACATCTCAGACCACCACACCTTGGTGCAGGACTAGAGAAGTTGCTCCTTGATGTGGATTGGCTAGACCTCTCAATTACCGTGTTTTCCCCATCTCTTTTTTGCTGGACTGTGTGGTGGTTTTGCCAGGAAGTGACTTCTCTAGGAAGTTATAGCAAAACCCAATCAGTAACTAAGGTTGAATGTTGTAGTCCAGGGCATGTGGAAAATCCCGCAAACTGCCCTGGGGGGGTCCGAGACCCTGGCTGGGACCCCAGGAAAGCATTGCCTTTGACCTTAGTCCATGGGAAAAACTTCCAACACTTAGAAATTAATTAAAAGCAACAAAGATTTGAAATAAATAGTAGTTTAGTCTGTCACAGGGTGAAAATTTGGAGTTTTGGGTTTTTAGTATGGAGATAGATGAGAGCAAGATGGAGGATTTTGGGCAGTGCCTCATCATCTTCTTCTTCTACTCCATTTTCTGCTGTGACAGTGGCACAAAGACATTGGTAGAATGGGTTTGATGTAGAAATTGCGTGTTTAGAATAGGTAGTGATTATTGGCACAAAACTGTAAATATAGTACGTTTTAAGAGTTAATTGGACTAGAAACCTTTAAAAGACCTTGGAATTCTCTGGCTGGTGTTCTTGCCAGCTGTGTTTTCCAGCGCGCTAAGCTAGGTGTTAGCGGTGTGCAGACCTTGAGATAAGAAACTGAATGAACATCTCTAAAGACCAAAAAACTGCAAGTTCCATTCATCTTTTAACCCTGGTACAGGACTTTGTGTGAGAGAAAACTCTCGACTCTCACATCTGGTGTCCCTGGGTGGGCACCCAATGGCCGAACTACCACCAACAGACCACCAAGAGATGACCAAGAGACCACCAAAAGACCTTCAAAAGCAAAGTACTGAGACTGTCTCTCTCTCTGAAGCTCAAGCAAAAACATGGGAAGACCTCCAGAGGTGCCAAACTCAGGAATCCGAGACAGAACGAGATGAGGACCTAGGCGCTAGGTAATTGTCTGCCGTGACCTGCTGGCCAGCAAACGGAACGGACCGGAATGGACCTGAGGGCAGCAGAGACCTATATAGGTCAGGGTAAGCAGTCAGATACAGAAACATGGGGTGATCCCTTTCACAAACACAGTTAAGACACTTTTTCTGCTCTGAAAAATTTAATTTCGGCCCATCTGATTGCTGTTTCCAGACAGGAATTGGAGTCCTTGCTCATCTGGGTCCATAATTTATACCCAGATGTCGAGACCCAGGATTTGTTTAAGCCATTGTAATAAATACGATTCGCCAAATTCGATAAATCAAAATTTTGGAATTTTATTGAGAGACAAAATGACAGTCTCGGACAGCCACAATTAAAAGGACAGCGTTGAGCCCAGGATTGGTGCTGGGTGAACGCAGCAACACATTTAGCTAGTATGTTACCCCCCAAGTTCACATTTTTGGCTTGGAGCAGTCTCTTTTTATATACTGGATCGCTAAGAGAAACTCGGGACTCCGAGGTTCCTCCTTCTGAGGCAGTCTCATTAGACATTCATGTTCCAGTTCTGGGATTCTGAATAGAGTTGCTCGAGAGGACAATGCCTTTAATCGTCGGGTCCAGGTGTGGTGTGGAGATGTTAATTTCAGGAGGAGACGGATGAGATATCGATCTGATGTAATCATCTGGTTCTCCGGGCTTCCATCTCCTTTTTCCGTTGTCTTTGTTCTCCCTTTAACGATTCCCGGCAGAGGCATCCTTGTGTCCCTTTTTCGGGTAATTCCGATCATAGTTTCCTCGTGTCCCTCCTGTGTCTTTTCTGGCAAAAGAAATTCCTGCACCCTTCTCTGGGCCGCTTTCGTCTGAGTTAACTCTTGGTATACTGGATTAGAAACAAAACTTATATTTATAGGGCTTGAATTACATTTTACATCTTTTTAACACGAATTAACTTTAGGACATATATCACAGCCATGTTTATGGCAGGATGTAAATAGGCAGTTATATCACCACACCACCCTCAAAGATAAGGGCGCACTAAAACTTTTATCTGCAGGTCAAGTATTACTCGAGATAATGTCCCAGAGAATCCCAGAAAGTTCTCAAATGCTGCAAGACAAGATGGGGGGAGGCAGTCGCCTTTCCACCTTCTGGCGCTGAGCCAAGGTATGTGACCACTCCCATTGCACTGTTAAGGGAAGGTTTTATCCCGGCAGAAGCAGGGGAGACCATTTACCAAGGGGCTCAAACAGAATTAGAGCAACACCCATCTCCAACTCCTGGAAAACTGAAATTACTTATACACCCTCCACATCAAGAAGAATGGGTCATGGCATTCTTTGAGGCTTGTCCCACTGCGCCTGCGCAGACGCCCCGGGAGCGGGGGGTCTGGGGAAACGGGGTCTAGCGGAACGGATCTCCTAACTCCACCTTCCTCCCCTCTCCAATCTCCACCTCAGGGGCAGTCCCAGACGCCTCAACCTACCCCAAGACACACAATCCCTAAATCTACATGACTGACGGCCCTCGACCCCCTCCATCCAACAGGGGCAGGTCCGGAGCCGCGGCTCGGGAGCTCTGTACCACCCTCTTCACCCTGCGTCACGGAGAAGGCGGCGGAGGGGGGAGCGGGGGTGGGGGTGGGGGGAGCGGCTGCGCCAGCGAGCGCCGCGCCCGAGGGGGCAGAGCCACCACGCGGGGGGGCAGCGGCAGCAGAGGCGGAGCTGCAGGAGTCAGCACGTGGGGAAGCAACGAAGGCGGGTCAGGCAGAGCAAGCGCAGGGGGCGACAACAAAGGCCGGGTGGTTCCAACCTGAGCTCAGCGGGGTGGGGGTTGGGCCGAAGGAGGAGGAGCGGGACCACGCCGTGCGGAGACTGACCTGCAGGGTTCGCGGAAGACGCTGGTTTAACGGCGGCAGACGCTGGCACAGGGCCAGGAGGGGCGGGAACGGGGCAGGAACAGGGCGGAGGTTTCCCTCTGGGCGCCTCCCTCTCACAGCAAACGGCACCTCACCCGTCCCCTCCCATCAGCGCCGAAGCAGCGGCGGCGGCGCTGATTCCCAGTGTTCGCCCGAAACAGCGAGCAGACGCAAAGCTGCTTTCAGAAACAACAACAGCCAGGGCGGGGAATTTTTTTTCAAAAACACCAGGCAGTTTCAACCACGACTGCGGAAACTCCCATTCCATTCTGCTCGGAGCGAAGCTTCGATCCACCGTAATAGATCGATGTAGCTCCAGCTCACCTAGTGACAGAACAGCACGATTGCAGCAGTTTTACTCTACGATTTACAAAAAATATTTCAATTCAGGACAATCTCCAAAGCAATTTAACACCGCAGAACAAGGATTTTTGCCAATTTCTGAGGAACACGGAGCTCAAAATATTCCTGCTTCAGAACAGCAGCAGACATATGTTGCCCAACGAAGAGAAACACAAACCACAAAGTAGTTTATGCGGTGCTTTATTCGGGCCCGGGGACCCGGGGACTAGCGTCCCAAATCAGAATCCCACCGACCCTCATTTTCTTACAGGTTTTATACTATTTCTTACAGATTACATCATCAACGTACGTGCTATACATGACATTTCAGTTTAACATTAATCTTCTAATTTCTATAGACTATATCCCGTTCCCACAACACCTGCTTCCCTATCTCTATTTACACAAAGGCTCCCACCATAAATTCTATTCTTCTTTGACCACCGTGAGCACCTAACCGCAACGTCTTGGTCCGTTCCTCATGCTTCGTTTGTCAGCACATTCTTTCCTTGTACTTCTCCTAGCAACATGGCTAATTTCCAACAAGTCCCCCCTCTTGAGCATTCTTCAATTCCGTTGCAAGGATGCTCAATTTCTTAGGTTTGAGTCTCAGCTACACGAGGTTGTATCACTTCTCTTCGGGTAACTGCTTGTATTACCCTTTTGGTATGAGCCCCTTCTTTCAGAATCATTCCTAAAAGACATCTATATACAATGATCACTACAATTATCACGATTACAAACATTATTACATATTGTATTATAGATGATACCCAACCGGAAACCTGGATCCCTAAGGAGCTCAACAGGGCTCCTACCCAATTATGCTCAGCATCTTTTTGTATCTCCTTTGTTTTGGATTCTATTTGTTCTAATTGATCTATATCTTTTTCTATTTCTTCCGTCACGTTTGGGATGTGCACGCAGCAATGGTCTACTCTGTTTCTTAAGTATCCACAAACCCCATGTTCCTTAAGTAGCAGTAAATCTAATGCCATTCTATTTTGTAATGTCATTCTAGTAGTCGCTTGCAGCTGAAGATTCAAGTCTCTAAAACCTTTTTTAGTTGTAGCTGCAAGCCTCTCCGTCTGTCCTAATAATCGGTACAACATCTCCCTGTTTCTGTAAGATGATATAGGGGCAAACAGTGATTCTAACATCCATCCTACTTTTACTCCATCATCAGGTTCATGCCAATCTTCCTGAACCGAAGCATCATCTTCTATCTCCCTTTTCTTTCTGCTTACCAATTCCTTTTCTTGCAGCTTAGAAGTTTTCCAGAATGGGCATAAGGTAGGAACCCCTAATGTGATTTGTGTAACTGCACCATCTATGGGCATGTGTGTAGTCCATAATCCGTGTCCCATAACCCAAACTAAATTTCCTGGGCTCCTAACCGTGGTCGTCTTGCAATCCCAGGGCTCCTTTTCTTTCTTTGCAAGGGTGTGATTATATCCTCTACATTCACATCCCCACTGCAACAGCACTCGCACTGGTTCAAGTCCAATCTGCACTGGTGGAGTGTCACAGGTTAGTACCTGTGTACAATTCCATAACTCCATCATCTCCACCTTTTTCCTATATTGTTCTTTGAATAATGACTTCTGCCCAAAATCTTGATTCTTTTTCCCTTCCCACATTATGCACCAATTCACTTTCCCTAGGTAACTATAAGTTTCTAACAGACTAGGTCCCCAGATTGTTTTCCACTCCTTCATTGTCATTGTCTCAGTGGTATTCTGACATACTTCTTCTATCTTCTTTCTCTTATTCCGAACTCGGATCTTATCGCATGGTTCGGACACTTCTCCAATCACCAAACAATTTCCCTTAAGCTTGGATCCTCTATCCATCCATAATATCCTGGTATCTGCTGACAATTTTGCTTACTAATCTTTCTTCGTAACATACAAACCTCTACCCAGTCTAAAATCTCCTTAGACACTATTTCACAGTTCCAGGTCACATTCGCGGTGGCACTTGGCATCTCTCTTATGGGTATAATTCCCCACGGGATCGGGTCTCCAGCCGCTTGAGGAAGAGGCAGGCAGGCTGTTATTGAAGTTGTATTTTGCATTCTTCCGAAGTCTCGAATTAGTCCTACTATTAAATTTTCCTGTCCTTCTCTTATTTTTAGGGTTTGATTTCTCTCTGGGACCTGTCTGGTAACTCGTATGTCCCTTACTCTTAACGTTACCTGACTGTGACCCCACCAATTATCTCGGGCTATCCAACACCAATATTCTCCTTCGTCATCCCCTTTCTGTACATTCGTAATTTGCAATGCTATTTCCTTTCTCCCTGCTGTGATTTTATACTTTGATCCCGGCCTAATCCTTGTTTCATGCCACCACCCATACTCAGTGTAATTTTGGGATATTGTACAATTTAAAGCAATATTTTCTCTTTCTACTGCTAAGATTGTTCTTTCAGTTGCTCCTATTCCCTGATCTGGGTTTGTTCTAGCGACCACTTCCCGAAGTCCAAATCCTCCATCTAATCCACACTTAACTATACACAGATAATTCCCTGCCATGGTTGTTGAAGCAAAAGATGTGATATTATACCACCCGACCCCTTTAGACTTTTTCTTCCACTCACTACTTCCTTCCTTCAATTGATCCCATTCCATCTCTCTCTCTTTCCACCAGCTAATCCTTATTCTTCTTTTGCAATTATTCTTCAAGGTGTATTGACAACTAATTCTCAATGGCGGGCCCAACCAAATATCCTGGCTTGTTCTCAAGGGTGCTACTATTACCGAACCTGCACTGGTATAGTTTTCATTTATAATTTCCAACTCAAAATCCCCATAATCAAAACTACTTTTTATCCATACTACACAGGTGTATCTACCTTCTCCAGAAGCTGAGATTTTAGGAATCCTTAAGGTAGTGTTTCCTGATTGCTGATGGTCATCCCAAAGTGTTATTATTCCTTTACTTACGATGTCAAGGCCTTTTCTCCATCTCACATTAATTTCATGGGATCCAGCTTTCTGGTTGTCAGAAAACAAACAGGTTAATTCAACATTTCCACTTTCCGGTACTAAGACTAAAGGGTCTGGTACATGAATTATAACTGCTGAGGCTACTAACTGACAAACAATCAGTATCAAGATGATCAGGGCTTTGCCCGGAATACCATCCGGGTGTCCGTTATGGGCTGCACCTCCCATCTCGTCGGTACCTTCTTCACCCTGGTGTAGTGTATCCAGTTATCAATCCCAGCGACCTTGACGGCGGTGTACGTGGTCATCAGCACTTGGTAGGGACCATTCCATGACTCCTTCAGAGGCTCCACGCTCCAATTTTTCACGTACACATGGTCTCCCGGCGAGATGTCATGAACTGGGTTCTCTAGTGGTAGCGGGCGGTTCCACTGCAAGGCTCCCCGTACAGCTGCAAGAGTCTTATTCAAAAATAACACATAATTTAATAATACCTGGTCTCCTGTCAAATGGGGGTCCCCCTGATAGGTTGCAGCATGATAAGCTTTACCATACAATACTTCATACGGACTGACTCCTATCCTCTCCCTGGGTTTTATTCGGATGCGCAATAATGCTATTGGCAGAGCTTGGGGCCACTGAACTTTGGCTTCCTGGCAAATCTTTTTCAACTGATTTTTCAATGTTTGATTCATCCTTTCTACCTGGCCACTAGACTGCGGTCTCCACGGAGTGTGTAAATCCCATCTAATCCCTAGCGCCTTGGCTACACCTTGAATGATTCCTGCCACAAAATGCGGTCCCCTATCTGATGACATTCCTAACGGGATTCCAAACCGGGGGATTATCTCTTTCAAAAGGGTTTTAACCACTTCCTTTGCCTGATTCGTGCGACAGGGAAACGCCTCCGGCCATCCTGAAAAGGTACATACATACACTAAAAGATATTTATTACCTTGGGCTTTAGGCAGCTCCGAAAAGTCTATTTGCCAGTAGTCTCCAGGCTGTGGGCCTACCTTTAACCCTCCCATCTGAACCTGTTTTCGCACTAGGGGATTATTTTTCACACAAGTGGGACAGGTTGCATTAACCCGCTTTGCCATTGTTAACATCTGATCAGAGATTACCTCATTCTTTAAAAATTTTACCAAGGCCTCCGCTCCCCAGTGGCACTTGTAATGTTCAGTCTCCAAGATTGCTCGCATTATCTTCGCAGGTACTACTACCTGCCCGGTTGCTGTTACATACCACCCTTTGTCATTCTTCTGAGCTTTCACCAGGTGGGCCAACTTCACGTCATCTGGTAGGTATGGAGGCTCATCTTTCATGTAGGAATCCGCCGGATTTCCCTTAGCTGGAATAAGAGCTGATTGAATCTTTATTTCCTTCGCCACTCTTTTAGCCGTTTTATCTGCCAATCGATTACCTTGGTATATCTTTCCATCTTCTTTTCGGTGTCCTGGCACATGCATTACTGCCACTGCCTCGGGTTCTCTTACAGCCTCTAACAGGAGTAGGATCTCGTCCCTATGTTTTATTGTTGACCCTTGAGACGTTAACAATCCCCGCTCTTTCCACAGAGCTCCATGTACATGCACCACCCCAAAGGCATATTTTGAATCAGTCCAAACATTGACCCTCTTTCCTTTGCTCAGTTCGAGGGCTCGAGTTAAGGCTCTAATTTCTGCTTTTTGAGCCGAGGTTCCAGGGGGAAGAGCCTTTGCTTCTATTACTTGAAGAGTTGTGACTACTGCATAACCCGCATACCTGGTGCCGTTCTCGACAAAGCTGGACCCGTCGGTGAACAACTCCCAGTCTGGGCTATCGATCGGTGCATCCTTCAAATCTTCTCTGCTTGCATAAACCTGCTCAATTATCTCCACACAGTCATGGACCAGTTCCCCTTCCTCTCGGTCCGACCTGAGGAATTCTGCTGGGTTTAAATGGGGTGTTATTTTCAGTTCTATATCATCTTGTTCCCGCAGCAACGCCTGATATTGCAACAGACGGCTGGATGAGAGCCAGTGACCTCCCTTTTGCTCTAAGACTGCAATTACCATATGGGGCACATATACTTCCAGCTTCCTTCCCAAAGTTAGCTTCCTTGCTTCTTGTATTAGCAGCACCGTTGCCGCTACCGCTCGCAGGCATCCTGGCCAGCCGGAGCTAACTGTGTCCAATTGTTTAGAGAAATACCCCACAGGCCGCTTCCATGGCCCTATTTTCTGTGTTAGTACCCCTAATGCCAACCTGTGTCTTTCAGTAACATACAGCTGGAAATCTTTGCTCAAATCTGGCAATCCCAGCGCAGGGGCTTCCTTTAAGGCCTGCTTTAGTTCTAGGAAGGCTTTTTCCTGTGCACGTCCCCAAGTCCAGTACGCTTCTTTGAGGGCCTCATATAGGGGCCGTGCCAGCAGTCCAAAGTTCAGAATCCACAGCCGACACCACCCCACCATTCCAAGAAAGGATCGGAGTTCCTGATGGTTTCGGGGGACGGGTATGGCGCAGATAGCCGCTATGCGGTTAGTCCCCAATTTCCGCACCCCCTTAGAGATTTCACACCCCAAATAGACAACCTCTGTTCTTACCAGCTGTGCTTTGTCTCGCGAAACTCGATATCCTCCCTGTCCCAGCATGTTCAGAAGGCTTATGGTTAATTGGGAGCAGATGTCTCGTTCTGTAGCTGCTAGGAAAATATCATCCACATATTGGAGAACCACATAGAACATGCTTGGTACTGTTACCTGGGTTGTCTTCCACTCTTCTAGTTCCCGAGCTAGTTGGTTTCCAAAAATGGTAGGGGAGTTCTTGAATCCCTGTGGTAGTCGGCTCCAAGTCAGCTGCCTTCTTCGTCCTGTGTCTGGATTTTCCCATTCGAATGCAAAATATTTCCTACTTTCAAGTGCCAGTGGGATGCAGAAAAAGGCATCTTTTAAATCAATCACGGTAAACCATTCAAATTTCTCTGATACAGATGTCAACAAGGTATAAGGATTAGCAACTACGGGATGAATATCTTTGGTTATCTCATTTATTGCTCTCAAATCCTGCACTAACCTATACTTCCCATTAGGCTTTTTAACTGGAAAAATAGGAGTATTATATTCGGATTCACACTCCTGCAAAATGCCTAAATTTAGGTATTGATCAATAATTGGGGCTACCTCTCGCCTGACTTCAGGTTTGATTGCATACTGCTTTAGTCGTACTGGCTCTTTCCCCTCTTTTAGTTCTACTACTACTGGCTGTGCTGCCTTTGACTTTCCGGGGGTCCCAGTTTCCCATACCCAGGGAACTACAGCTTGCTCAATTTCTTCTGTAATGGGTTGGGGCTCTACCTCCTTAATAATGAACATTTTACCAATATTTTCTTCCGGAATTTCTAACTTGACCCTACCTCCTTCAAAAATAATTCTGGCCTGTAACATCGACAATAAGTCTCGTCCTATCAATGATTCAGGGCTATTTGGCATGTACAAAAATTGATGATCAAATTCCTTTCCCCCAAACTTTATATCTACTGGCCGAAGAAATGCCCTTTCTTCAATTTTTCCAGTAACCCCTACTACTTGTATCTTTGTGTCACTTAATGACCCTACCTGTGTATTAATTGCAGAATATGTGGCACCTGTATCTATTCTAAATTCTAACGGTTCTCCCTCTACTTCCATGATAACCTTGAGATCTCGGTCTAGTCAGCTCTGATTCTGATATTCCCCCATTACCAGCGCCTGGGCGACCTCTGCTGACGAATTCCCAAACTGCCTCGGAATTCCAATCCCACTATTCAACGGGCACTCATTTTTCCAATGTCCTTTATTTTTACAAAGGGCGCATTGGTCATATCCCAATCTCACCTGGCCCCCGCCACGACCCCTACCAAATCCTCCTCTGCCTCGAGCACGCCCCCCTCCCATTACCTCTCCCCACGGCTTGCTGGAGTACTGCCAACATGCTAGCTTGTTGCTTCCTGACCGATTCCTTTTCCCGATTGTTATAGACCTTCCAGGCAACTTCCAACAATTTTTCTAAATTACGGGTATCCTCACCTTCCAGCTTCTGCAATTTCTTTCTAATATCCTCCTGGGACTGCCCCATAAAGATTAATGCCAATTGTAACCTTCCCGCCTCCCCCTCTACTTCCAGACTAGTATACCGTCTCGCAGTTTCCTTCAATCGTTCTAAGAAAGCAGAAGGGGATTCATTCTTTTCTTGTTTCACTGAATAAAGTTTGGACCAATTTACTGTCTTTGGAATGCCTGTTCTAACTCCTTCAATTAACAATTCCTGGTATTCCTTCAGTGCTTGGTGTCCCCGTGCTGTATTGGGGTCCCATTCAGGGTCTTCCCTTGGTACTAATTCATTCAGAGTTCCATCCGCCACCCGCAACCTTATCATTTCTCTCGCCTTTTCCGTCATAGCCCGCAACACCATTTCCTTTTCAGTAGAGTCCATCAAAGTATCTAATAAAACCTGTAAATCATTCCAATCAGGGTTCTGAGTTTTTATTACCATTTTTACTACCCTGGCAGTACGGTCGGGATCCTCCCTATAAGATCCTGCAGATTGCTTCCAAATCATCAGGTCATTCGGGGAAAACGGAACTTTCACCATTACTCGATCTCCCTGGGGTCCCACCGCCTCTCTCAGCGGGGCCATTACGTGTGTTCCCCCCTCCTGGCCCCCTTTCTTAGAGACTAGGTGACCCCTTGTTCGTTTAGATATCGGGGTATGCCGTTTACTCTTGCCATCCCCTTTTTCCTTTGTTTCCCCACCCTCTGCTCCCTCTTCTTCCGAAGCGGTTTCAGGTGGGGGAGCACTAGGGGAGACCAGTAGGGACACATCCTCCTCAGGGTCCTTATATTTAACTAGATAGTCCGCCTTTTGATCCCGATTCTCGCAACCCCGACACTTCTCATTTGCCACAGTTAGAACCATTATTCCACATTCCTTCTGCCAATCAGTTCTCCGTCCCAAGTAATAAAACAGATCCAAATATGGTATTTCTTCCCATTTACCATTATCCTGTAAATAATGCATCATTGGAGTAATAATATCATGATTCAGTGTCCCATTCCTAGGCCACTGCATTCCCGCGGTGTCATATTGCGGCCAAACATGATTACAAAAATCAATCAACTTATCTTTAGCTAATTCTTGACCAAAATTCCCTTCTTTCCATTTCCTTATTAAACAACCTAGTGGTGAGTCCTCCGGGATTTCAATCCCTGCCGAGGATGTTTTAAACCCTTTAAATGGCATCTTTTTTTTTTTTTTTTTTTTTTTTTTTTTTTTTTTTTTTACCCTTCTTTTAAGGCCTTTACCACTTTATATCCTTTACCACCTTATATCCTGCTAGCAGGTATTGATCCTACTCAACTTTCGTCGAGATTTACGGTCAATTTTTTTCCACCAACCTGGGACGTCCAAGCCCAACCGTGCGGATCGTAGGTCCGTCTTAATCGGCAGGCGTCTAAAATCCTTTAAGAATAAAGCACCTTTTGGGCTTACCTCGTAGTTGTCCGACAGGCGCGGGGTCGGGCACGGGTTGATGTCTCCCCAGAAATCACCTGGTGCCGGCGTGGAGTAGATCACCTCGCGAACCGCCCCAGCAACCTTCGGAGTCCTGCCGCGGTCGCCAGAAAACTGTTGCCCAACGAAGAGAAACACAAACCACAAAGTAGTTTATGCGGTGCTTTATTCGGGCCCGGGGACCCGGGGACTAGCGTCCCAAATCAGAATCCCACCGACCCTCATTTTCTTACAGGTTTTATACTATTTCTTACAGATTACATCATCAACGTACGTGCTATACATGACATTTCAGTTTAACATTAATCTTCTAATTTCTATAGACTATATCCCGTTCCCACAACACCTGCTTCCCTATCTCTATTTACACAAAGGCTCCCACCATAAATTCTATTCTTCTTTGACCACCGTGAGCACCTAACCGCAACGTCTTGGTCCGTTCCTCATGCTTCGTTTGTCAGCACATTCTTTCCTTGTACTTCTCCTAGCAACATGGCTAATTTCCAACACATATATTGCTGATGAAAACACCATCAAACAGGAGAGGCATTCCTATATCATCTCAAACCTCATCTCATTTCTGGATCACAGCAACTGGTGCTACAGCTCTTCTCATGCCTGGTCGTAGGCTCTGGTTTCCAGAACAACCACAGCAGAAACTTAGTTCCTCAAGTCATCCACACTCTTTTCCATTGTCGAAAGACTTTATGAGGCAATTTCTCCTTCAGTTAAAAGACTGCACTTTGGAATTTTACCCACATCTGGCAGCACACTTTCCTCAGTTATCCCTTTCAGCACAAGGTAGCCTCTCCCTTCCCACATCCCCTGTATATACTCCCTACATGTCTATGTCGAGGTTACCTGCTGGGCCCTGGTGGTTTCAGCCATGGTTTCCCCTGGGTGTGCTCCAGATGAACTGTACCTCCCCATGCCTCAAACAGGAGGGGGAGGGGTGCCTGGGATGCAAGTAACCCTCGGGTCAGAAGGGGCTGCATCATGGCAAAAAGCACAGTAATTGACTCCACTTTATAGACATATTCCTACAGGTTCATCCAGTGCAACAGACTGGGCAGATATCAGGAAGAAAGCATTAAAGGAGAAAGATTTTGAAATAGCAGATACAGAAAATATCGCATTGCCAGTAGCTTATGGACCACAGAATGCAAACGCTAGATGGGAACGTTTAGACCATGAAGTGATCAAAGACGCCATGAAGGCACATTTAATACTCATGATTTAACACCATATGACTGCAGAGCCATCACTTCAATGATTCTTACAGATTCACAACTCCTCATATGGGAGGCAAAATGGAGAAGAGCTCTTAAAAAAACTAAGAAACAGATATCAAGGAGGACCACATACAGCTTTCACCATACCTCAGTTGGCAGGAGACCCACCCTACGACAGACCTGAAGATCAAGCTGAACATCTGCCTCGAGATGTGCTTGCAGATATCAAAGAAGCAGCACAAAAAGCAATTTTGCAAATTCTACCAGCTGGAACTCCTGAAGGCATTTATACAGAGATCAAGCAAGGTCTTTCTGAACCTTTTACTTCATTCCTCGATCGTCTCACACAAGCAGTGGACAGGCAAGTGAGTGACGAAGCAGCAAAGCCACATCCACTTCAGAGCCTTGCATTTGCAAACGCCAACATGGAATGCAAATGCATCATCAGTGCCATGCCTGGTCACCCCACTGTGACTGAGATGGTAGAGGCATGCAGTAAGGTGGGCACACCTCAGCACGTTGCAACAAGTCAAGCAAGCATTTGGGGAGAACAAGTGGAAAAAATCCTCAAAGCCCAGGATGAAAAATTTTCAAAAACACTGCAGCGCTGCAGCCAACACTCCAACAAATTAATTCTACAGAAGTGATAGCAACAAAATCTGTAGGAGGACCATGCTACAAATATGGTAAACATGGGCACGTCAAGAAAAATTGCCCAGAACTTGAAAGAACCACAAAATCACCAGGCCTGTGTCCAAGATGTCGAAGAGGAAAACATCGTGCGAGTCAATGCTATTCCAAAAGGGATGCAGACGGAAGACCTCTACCTCTTCCGGGAAACTCGAACAAGAGCGCAAATTGTCAACGCGTGACAACACAGGTGATGGAAATGACTCAAACCCAGACTCCACAGGGGGCACAAACATCAGGGAGCATCAATCAGGCTCCCTCAGCAGGACCATCTGCAGGATCCCCAGCGATCCAGAATTATTACCACCAAGAGCGCAATGGGACTTGCCAACTTCCAAAATAATATGCTTCATGGATGAGAATAATGCAGTGATACCCACAGGGGTCACTGGAGCATCATGGAAAAGGCAAGATCTTTTAATTATAGGTAAAGAAAGAAGCAATATTTTAGGGCTCATTATTTATCCATCAATCATTTCAGCAGATTGCAACGAAGAACTAACAGTTTTAGCTCAACCTCTACATCCTCCATTGACCGTTCCTGAAAATACTTTAATAGCCAAAGCCATTGCTTTGCCATCTCATGCAACAGAACAAGTTATGCCAGTGCTGGATCAGAAGATTTCTCCTTGTGGTGAACATGTTGAAATTCATGCCACATGGGTGAAACAAATAGGTCAGGATCGACCCATCATTGTCTGCGACTTGATTTGTGGTGAGAATATGATCTCAATCAAAGGTATGTTAGATACAGGTGCGATGTCACAGTTATTTCTTATCTCTTTTGGCCCAAGGAGTGGGACTTGGTAACACCTTTGAATTCCCTCTCAGGCAATGGGGGAAATTCCCTGTGTCTGCAGAGTGAGAATGCACTTATTGCCTCAGGGCCAGGAGGAGACAGCAGTTATTCATCCTTTTATTGTGCAGAAGCCTATCACAGTATGGGGAAGAGACATTTTGGCACAATGAGGTATGAAACTAGAAGTGGATTTTTAAGAGGGGTCACTGCGGCACTCACCACTCTGAAACTGACCTGGAAAAGAGACAGTCCTGTCTGGGTGGATCAGAAATTGAGTGCTATCAAAAATTTGGTCAAAGAGCTTCTACAGAAAGGACACATCAAACCAACAAATAGTCCCTGGAATTCTCCAGTGTTCATGATCTGCAATAAAGCCTCTGGTTCATGGAGATTGCTTCAGGACCTCAGGAAAATTAATGAAGTCATTGAGGAATTGGGACCACTTCAGCTTGGGCTTCCATCTCTCTCAGTGATTCCAAGAGACTGGCCACTTGTGATCATCGATCTCAAGGACTGTTTCTTCAACATTCCACTTCATCCAGAGGATGCTCCTCGATTTGCATTTTCTATCCCAAACATCAACAGACAAGAACCTCTGCAAAGATACCATTGGATGGTTCTTCCACAAGGTCTCAAGAATTTTCCAACTATCTGCCAGTGGTTCGTGGCATGAGCCTTGTCTCCAGCACAGAAAAAATATCCAAAGGCAAGGATTATTCATTATATGGATGATTTGCTCATCGCAGCACAGACGCAACAAGAGTTGCAAGAAGCTCGTGATAGCGTGATTGCAGAAGTTCAAAATGCAGGACTGGAAATCTCCACATCAAAAATTCAGGAGATTGCACCATGGAAATATTTGGGATGGAAGATCACAGAACAAACAATAAGACCACAGAAAATTCAGGTCAGGACCAAGATCAGCAATTTACAAGATCTGCAACAGCTTTTGGGAGAGATCAATTGGATGAAACCAATTCTGGGAATCACAAATGATGAACTTGCATCGCTGTTCAACCTCTTGAGAGGAGACTGCAACATCAAATCTCCCAGAACCCTCACACCTGAAGCTCAAGAAGCCCTTGAGAGAATTGCTGAAGTTCTTCAACAAAGACAAGCACATCGCTTTGTGGTGACATTGCTATTCTTTCTTGCGATGCTGGGAGAAAAAATACCATTGTATGGTCTCATTTTTCAATGGGACTTGCCACAGACTGACCCTTTGTTGATGATAGAATGGATCTTTTTAACTTATAGATCCACAAAAACAATTGTCACAGATTTGGAAATGTCAGCTCAGATTATAATCAAAGCTAGGACAAGATTGTTGACAATGGCAGGCAAAGACTTTGCAACAATTTACCTGCCCTTGAAAAAAGAATATTTTGATTGGGCATTGCAAAAATAAGATGATTTGCGAATTGCGTTGTTAGATGATTCATGTGTTTGTACAATTAATTTTCTAAGTCACAGATTACTGCAAGCAAAATTAAGTGTTAGAGAAAAGCCACAAATAAGTGAAAACCCATTGGATGCAATAACAATATTTACTGATGGTTTGGGAAAAACACATAAATCAGTAATCACTTGACAAAATGCAATCACAAAAGAATGGGATTCAGACATAAGAATAGTACAAGGTTCACCCCAGATTGTGGAATTAGCAGCAGTGGTCAGAATATTTGAATTGTTTCAACAACCTTTTAATCTAATCACAGATTCAGCTTATGTGGCAAATGTGGTTAAAAGAATAGAAGAGTCACTGTTGAGAGAAGTCAATAATGAGGATTTATATTCATATCTTGTTTGTATGCAAACATTATTGCAGCAAAGACAACATGAATACTTTATCTCTCACATTAGAGCACACTCCTCTCTTCCAGGATTTTTAGAAGAAGGTAATGTGCACGCAGATGAATTGACCATGCCAATTTCAAACACTCTGCCAAACATCTTTGAACAGGCAAGGTTGAGTCATGCATTTTTTTCATCAGAATGCACAAGCACTGATGGAAACCTTTCACATCCCTAAGAGTCAAGCAAAGGAAATCATAAATACTCGTCCAAACTATCAGCTCGTGCAACCTCCTGCTTCTACAGGGGCAGTCAATCCAAGAGGATTGCGGAGTCTGCAATTATGGCAGGCTGATGTCACAAAGTACCCATCTTTCGGGAAGCTCAAAAATGTCCATGTATCAGTGGACACCTTTTCAGGTGCAGTTTTTGCCTCTCTGCACACAGGTGAAACAGCACAACATGCTTGTCAACATTTTTTACAAGCATTTGCATCATTAGGCGTTCCTCAAGAAATAAAAACAGACAATAGTCCAACTTATACGAGAAAAATACTTGATAAATTTTTAAGAAAGTGGAGTGTTAATCACACCTATGGTATTCCCCATTGTCCCACAGGTCAAGCAATCATTGAGAGAGCACGCCAAACTCTGAAATACCTTTTGAATAGACAGAAAAGGGGGGAGGCAGAGGCGACGCCTCAGATGCAGTTGAACAAAGCTTTATATGTTTTAAATTTTTTGAATGGCTCTTTTGCAGAACCTACTCCACCAATCATCAGACATTTCTTGAACAGAACGCAGGCAAAATTGAAAGAAAATCCTTTAGTTTTGATCAGAAACCCAGAGACAGGGCAGATTGAAGGACCATTCCAATTAATAACTTGGGGCAAGGGTTATACTTGTGTCTCCACAGGACCAAAGTGGGTTTTGGCAAGACACGTGAAGCCCTATCGAGTCCAGAGGCAAGCAGACGCTGACCTCGGAAACAGAGAAGTGAGCACGCAGACGTGAACCAGTGTCAAGACTGCAGCCATCTCTTCATTCTATATCCAAAGACTCTGGGGCTTGGGTTTCTTTTTCTTTTCTGCGAGAAAATGTGGTATAGTGTTGCATTTCAGAGATTCCCACAGGAAATAAGGCCATTGAACATGAAGTTTGATCAAGTATTATACTTGTGCCTTGTTATCTTACCGATTGCCTTAAGCAATGCGGCGGTTTTGCCCGTGAGTCAACCAAGGGAAAATGTTTGGGAAACTCTGGCCAATGTATCAGGCTTGGACACCATCTGTTTGACTCATTCAAGGCCAAAGAAGCCATTCTCAACATGTTTAGTAGGTTTTCCAGTGGATAAATGGCCAATTCCAGACAACATCCCTCTAAAACTTTCGCAGTTGATTTTGAACCCAGTGGATAAATGGGGTGTCTGGACCAAATCTCTCCCTGAGGCTCCTTATGAACCTCAGGAACTGGAAATCCTTGGTTCAGTGGAAATGGAATTTTGCATAATATTTGGTTTTTCTGGGTCAAAAGAGAGTGAGGACAAAATGATAGATGTTACTCCAAATCATATAATTTATAAAAATGCAACATCTTGGTGTAATTACACAAAGATGATGGTCATACCATCCAACCAGGTTCCATTGCAATTGCCACGAGAGATCTTCTTCATTTGTGGGGACAGACTTTGGCCTGCCATCCCTGCAAATGTCAAAGGCAGTCCATGCAGTTTTGGGAGACTTTCTTTGCTAACGCCCAACATGACATTGATAAAAGAACAAAAACATAGAGGAAAAAGATCTGTCACTCAATATAGTCCCAATTGTGATGATAATGTTAGTACATGGAAAAAAGGCCAGAGCTTTATAACAGCTCTGCTTTTGCCACAGGCAGCAGCAGGAGCGACTTTGAAACAATTGGATCAAATGGGATTGAGGCATGACTTTAAAGAGTTAAGATTTTAGCTAAGGGTTAGAAGCAATTTATATTGATCAAAATGTAAGTTAGATTAGTAAATGGTAGGTTAATGATTATTAGATGCCCAAGCTAGAGCTAACTGTTATATTATGAGCTTGTTTATAGAAAAAGTGGAGTAAGTGAACCGTCATAAGAACAGATTGAAACCACTAAGAACAATGGCCAGCACCTGGACTTCGTATCAATCAATCACGAAGCAAGGGACCTTGGACAGTGCCAGAGGGTCACAGAGACCTGATGAAGACTCTCCTGACTTCATCCTTTGAGACCACTGACCCAATTCGAGACCACAAACCCAATTCAAGAGAAGAATTGCGCACGCATGAAGGACTGATAGCCTCATTTTAATACAGAGCGGGGATGGGAGGTGCTGGGGTTATGCATATGTATTGTGTGTAAGACCTTGGAAAATAAATAGAGAGCAAAGAGCCTTGTTCGGGGTGGCCACGCCTTTCGGAGATGACTCCCGTGCCTCCTGCCGGTGAATAAACATACTACTTTCTAACTTTAACTAGTTAGAGGGTCTTTGTCCATGACTATATCGGTTTTCAATGACTCAGGATGTTGGTTGAGTAAGCATGCCCGTGCCACCTCTCTAGCACTGAGTGATTTGTTAACTGATGCTAACAGTGTGAGATGAGTGACTCTTCAAAACAGAGCCACAATTGACTATCTGTTATTAGTACATGGACATGGATGTGAAGAATTTGAGGGAATGTGTTGTATGAATTTATCAGATCATTCAAAATCTATTCATGAGAGTATAAGGCAATTGAAGGATGGAATGAACAAGCTTGGGGAAGAAACTGGATCTTGGATGGATGGTGTATTCAATTTATTTGACCTTTCACCAATGTGGAAGGGAATTTTAAGAACAGCTATATATGTATTAATTGGTATTGTAGATCTTTTGATACTTGTGCCGTGTCTACTTCAGTGCATTCGACAATCCATGGACAAAGCTGTCAAAGAAGTGTTTTTGGTTCAAACAGGAGGGGTTGAATGTTGGAGTCCAGGGCTCATGGAAAATCATTCGAACTGCCCTGGGGGGGTCCGAGACCCTGGCTGGGACCCCAGGAAAGCATTGCCTTTGACCTTAGTCCATGGGAAAAACTTCCAACACTTAGAAATTAATTAAAAGCAACAAAGATTTGAAATAAATAGTAGTTTAGTCTGTCACAGGGTGAAAATTTGGAGTTTTGGGTTTTTAGTATGGAGATAGATGAGAGCAAGATGGAGGATTTTGGGCAGTGCCTCATCATCTTCTTCTTCTACTCCATTTTCTGCTGTGACAGTGGCACAAAGACATTGGTAGAATGGGTTTGATGTAGAAATTGCGTGTTTAGAATAGGTAGTGATTATTGGCACAAAACTGTAAATATAGTACGTTTTAAGAGTTAATTGGACTAGAAACCTTTAAAAGACCTTGGAATTCTCTGGCTGGTGTTCTTGCCAGCTGTGTTTTCCAGCGCGCTAAGCTAGGTGTTAGCGGTGTGCAGACCTTGAGATAAGAAACTGAAGGAACATCTCTAAAGACCAAAACGCTGCAAGTTCCATTCATCTTTTAACCCTGGTACAGGACTTTGTGTGAGAGAAAACTCTCGACTCTCACAGGCTACAGTACACACAGGAGTAAAAGGTCAGGATGCCATTGCACATTGGCGATCGGCATTTGCTGCTTTAGGTATCCCCCATTCCATGAAAACAGACAATGGCCCTGCATACATTTCACAGAAAACGAGACATTTCCTACAGCTCTGGGATGTGTCACACCGCACAGGTATCCATCCCCCTCTTAGCAGCAGGACAAGCCATTATGGAGAGAACACATGGCACTTTAAAATGTACACTTGATAAACAAAAGGGAGGAATGTGTGATGAATCCCCACAGAGAGGGTAGCTAAAGCTATCTATACCCTGAATCATTTGAGAGTCTTAGAAAAGTCCCAGAACCCAGTAATTTCAAAACACTTTTCATCATTACAATAATCCAGCAATGTTCAGTGGCCAAAACCCAAAGTAATGGTGTGAGACCTTACCACCAATAGGTGGGAAGGCCTGTGGAATCTCATCACCTGGGCTCAGGGATACGCTTGTGTGTCCGTGCACACTGGGACACCTTGTGTACCTGCCAGATGTGTCTGCCCTGCCTGGGACCACAAGCAGCATCCTCCTGATGGCCCCTCAACAGACGTTGTGGTACTGTGTGTAGAAGAGTGATTGAAACAACTTGTGCACCTACCTCATGGAAATCTGGGACTCTTGAAGTGACAGTTCATTTAAGGACTTTATTTGTTTACAAATTGTTTTTTCCTTTTAGTTGGGTTTTTCTGACAGTTCTAAAAGTTAAATGGTTTCTTGTTTTTAGTGTTAAGTTGTAGCTTTGTAACTTCTAGGCAGTTAGCCTGTGGCATGTTAGCCTGAAGGATTGTGATCTCTCCTGACAGCTCCTAAGACATGAGTGCTGCAGCTGTAGTGGTACATGGGACACATCACTGGCTGGGGGAGCTAGGTTTGTCAAATTGGGTGGAAAGCATCATTCAAATTAGACTCACGCTGTCTGTGTCATCCTATCTGCAAAGGGCCCTTTCAGAGAGGATAACAGAGAACACTTTGCATTTTTAATAAAACAGTACAGCCAGTCTGTAGCTGGACAAGACAAATCTGGCCATAACATAAATCCAATTTGGCTTGCCTAGTTCAGAAGTATACAAGTCCCTGGATAAGGCGATGATAGGATAGATTTGAACTCAGAGACCTCAGCCAGCCCCATTCAATCCTGGATGCAGACACATCACTGGCCAGAGATCTAGGCAGTGCAGAGATCCCAACCAATAGTCTATCCAAGCCCAGAAAAATCAAACCCCTATAAAAAGAAGTTCTGAACAATAAAACAAGCCTTTTGTCAATGACCCTGGGTGAGCTGTGTCATCTGTCTCCGACCAATGACCGCAGGTAACTGGAAAAGCCCCACACATTTACCGGGAATGTGCTGAAGACTTCTCCTTTGTGAAAGTTTTGTCTTGCTTTCATAGTTTGTAAAATGAAGTGTCTGACAGTCAGAAATTCAAGGCTTATCTTTCTTCAATCTCGCTCCCAAGGCAAGATGTTTATTGTCAGCTGAGAATGCCACCTCCATGGTGCCATAGAGAACTCACTGACAGACAGATGTGCAGTTTAGGTTATCTCACCAATTAGCAGATTCATGTGAGGGGGAAGATGCCCTGAGATATCACACCAGCTGATAGGCAGAACAGATAAGCCCTCCTGTGATGGGGAACATCCTGCTAAACTCCACCTCTTCCTTCTCAATCAAGAAATCACCACAAACACCACAATGTTTAGCTCATCTTTCATATTCATTAGATAAGATGGAAGATGCAGATTTATATGGCCCATCTTCATGGCAGGGATCCTGTTAGGTGAGCTACAGCTGTGTGAATTTCCACTACAGATTCTTTTTGCATACATTTTGCAATATTCCCACCTTGGTGCAATACTTGAAGCTCTGGAAGATTTTATTGCCCTGAGATCAGCTGCTGGCATTTGACAGGCAGGGTAAATACTGTACAAGTTTGATGGCAACTGCTTCTCCTGAATAATGATGCATGAGCATCGATGTGTTTGCTGAGAAAACTAAAAGGCTTATTTGCTTTTGCATGACAGTAGAAGACAGAAGAAAGAAACTCCACAACTAAGGCAATCTTTATTTCAGTATCTGAGTTTGAAATCCTTGCTTTGTTTGCAAGTGGCAACGCCACATTTGGCAGCTCTTTTCCAGGACAAAAAACCCACCTGGAGCATCCCAGTTCAAGAGGAGCTTTGTTCCTGAGGGTGTTGCAGTCCTTAAACGGGTCACAGATGGGGAAGGGACCAGACTCCTGGGGTCTGGCTCACAGCCTGAATCCCAACAATTTACCTTCTCTTTGCACCAGATCCTCCATCCCCAGCTGTTGCATGGTGGCACCCAAACTCCTTGGACAATGTCAAAACCCAACAGGATCCATATCTAACTACCACATGTCAAAAAACAAGACATCTGGAAGTGATCTGACAAAGTCCAGTGTCCGACTGATTTGGGGTTAGCTCTGTGGCTAAAGCATCACCTGGCTTTCCACTCCTTTCTGATCACGCTCAGAGAAAGGTGAGGGGTAAGAGGAAAGCAATTATCTGCCTTTCTACACAAATGGCTCTTTTGTGATTAGTGTTATTTGCTGGGTAAGACCCTTGGGGTTTATTATTTTATTTTTCTTTCCCTTCCTACTCCTCTTTTTATTTTTTTAGTGGGCGTTGGAGACGGAAATGTTATGATTTATGGCTTAAACATCTTTATGAAGGACTTTTGCCAATTATAGCAAAATTCTATTACAAAAGCTTCATGGAAGACAACCAAAGAATGAATGGGCCTGCTAACTGAGGCCCTGGACTGCAAGTTGATAGAGACAAGATAAAGTGAGTGAAGTTTGGGCTGGGGAGAAGAATATATTCATAGGATGATTAAGCCCAGCACCTTTGGGGTGGAGACCACAACCTCAGGCTTATCTGCTGCTAGGCTTGCACAGACCCTCACAGCAAAGGGGCGAGGAAGAGAAGTTTTGGGGGTGTGGCACAGCCTCTGGTCCAAGGCAGTGAACTCCCATTCTCTGCTGTGCAAACCAGCTAAGCTGTGGGGTCCCCCCAACCTGGGAGACCCACATCTATAGGACATTGTGAAAAGTGCATATTATATGGCTCTACACAAGATATTTACTATATGTATTATGTTGTATTGATTGTTAATGTTGTATTAATATTCTGATAGTATGGTAAATGTAGTTTTGTAGTTAAAATGTAGTTTTTATGTACCAACCACAGGAAAATGTAAATCTTTCAGAGAAAAAAGAATTTACTACTTCCTTATCAGAAGAGACCAACTTCTCCTGCCTTGCTCAGCCCTGAAGACGCCATAGAGATTAAAGGAAAAAAGTGATACTAACCAGAGACAATTCTTTGTTAGAATAGAATTTATGCATCATGTATGAAATGTATGAATATTCAACAGGCTATTGCTTTTAAGAGATAATCCTTTGTTAACAGGGGTCCTTCTCCGGAGCTTTTTTGCTCAGGGAGGCACCCAGATGTCTGTAACTTTGTTTTTATTGTCTCGTATTGTACTAACCCTAATTGTTCAATTTTTTTACTCTAATTCTATTTTTATAACCATCTTATTTACTATTAAACTTTCAAAATTTTAAAACAAATGATTGGCGTTTTTCACAGACATCCACGTGAAGGACAGAGGAGGGAGTGTTACAGCCCATCAAAGGCCCCTACAAAGGGGTCCCCAGACCCTGCACTAGAGGACTGGAAAATGATGCAACAGACCCACAGTCTTGCAAGGGACAGTGACAAACTGGCCCCCCTCAGGGGAGGCATCTGGGCATTCCCACCTGCCCAAATGTATATTAATCCATTGGATTCTATATTTTGCGGTGGGGGACCCTCACCACCAAGAAGACCAGATGGAGGGGAACAATGAGATGTCATTTGTGAATCATTCAGGAATGAGGGGTGGAGCTTCCTTAGTTGCTGAGTGACTGATTATAAGAGCCCTCTAGGGAGTGCCACAACCCAGAGCGCGGCGAACAGGAGCGGGCAAACAGGGGCATGACACATGTCTGGGGAGTGACCACGGCAGTATGCGGGGCAGTTTGTGCAGGCAGGGCAAGCAGGCAGGGTTGCAAGTTCTCTTGCTAATAAGGTGTGCTGTGTGTTGTTTGAGGTGTTTCTGCTGGCTGGTTGGTCTTGGGGTTTCTGTTAATAATGGTTTCAACACGGTCAAAATCTGTGGTTGGTACAAGTTTATGTGACCGAGTGGAGCCCTCGAAAAGGGATGCATCTGTACAGACCCATTCCTACCCAGAGTATTTGAGCTTATCAGTTGTTTCAGGGGGTGTTGTGAAGGAGGCATGCCTACGGTGTGAACAGGGGAACGACCTCCTTTCACTGGTGGCCAAACTTAGGGAGGAAGTTGAAAGATTAAGAAGTATCAGGGAAAGTGAAAGGGAAATAGACTGGTGGAGTTCAGCCCTTCCATCTTTAAGGGAGGCCCATCAAGATTCAGAGGACTCATACGCGTCCCCCTCCCAGGCAATAGAAGGGCACTTGTTAGATGAAAGGGAGTGGAAATGGGTCCCTGCTCAGGGAGGTAATAATAAAAACTCCTCCTAACCCCCATCCCATAGCCAGGTGCCACTTCAGAATAGGTATGAGGCCCTGGATCTAGAGAGCCAGCCAGATGATTTAGGTGATTTAGAGGGAAATTATCTGCCCAGTGAGCCACCCAATTATGATTAGTCTGTAAGACAAATCTCCACCTCTAACATCAAGAAGAAAAGAAGGGCAATCGTAGTAGGTGACTCCCTTCTGAAAGGAACAGAAGGCCCCATATGTCACCTGGACCCATCCCACAGGGAAGTCTGCTTCCTCCCTGGGGCCTGGGTATGAAATATCACTGAGAGATTTCCTGGGCTGATTCAGCCTTCTGATTATTACCCACTGCTGATACTCCAGGCTGGCAGTGATGAGATTGAAAAGAAGAGTGTTAAGGCGATTAAAAAGGACTTTAGGGCACTGGGTCAAGTGGTTGATAAGACAGGTAATGTTCTGCTCAGTTCATTTGGCGGAGGTGAAAAATTATGAAAGAAATAGGAGAACTCACATCATTAACAAGTGGCTCAAGGGTTGGTGTCATCGACAAAATTTCAGATTCTTTGATCATGGGGCAACTTTTATGTCACCTGCTCTGCTGAAACCAGATGGGATAGATCTCTCTGTTAAGGGCAGAAGGTTCTTATCTCATGAACTGGCAGACCGCATTGAGAGGGCTTTAAACTAGGTTTGAAGGGGGTAGGGGATGCAGCTGGACTGTCTGGAAGCAGGCCCAAGGGTGGTAAGCCTGAGTTAGGGGTAAAATCAGTAGCCCAGCTAAAGTGCATGTATACCAATGCACGCAGCATGGGTAACAAACTGGAAGAGCTGGAGGCCATGGTGCAACATCAAAGCTATGATGTAGTCAACATCAGAGAAATGTGGTGGGATGACTCACATAGCTGGAGTGCTGCACTCAATGGCTACAAGCTCTTCAGAAGAGACAGATGTCCTAGGGTAACTTTATGATGCTTGTATCCCCAATCGTCTGTTCTGTTTGTGCTGTATATTGAGTTCTGCGCCTTTAAGACTGGTTCTAAGAGCAAGGAGAAGTGCGGAGTTTGTTTTGAGAAAACTGCCTGACTCCTCCACATTCTTCTCTGGACAGGGTGTTTGGTGGAGGCTTGGAGAGACTGCAGGACAGAGATTTTTTTTGCTTTTAGTTAGTTTCAGCTAGCTAGGGCAGAGAAGTTCCCTGGACTGTTTTTTTTTTTTTTTTTTTTTTTTTTTTTCCTTTTTCTTGGAACTGTTTAAACCTGCTCAGGACTGAAAAACCCAGGGGAAGTACTGGGGACTGATGAGAGACTTAGAGAGAGCCGAGCTACATCAACGGCAATAACTTTCTCAATTTGCTATCTCACTCCAGAACGAGAAGTTTTATTGTTTCATATTATTCAATCTTTATACTTGTATGCACTTTGTTTGTTGAGTAAAATAGTTTTTTCCACTTTTCTCCAAAGAAGTTTTTTACCGGACCAGTTGGAGGGAGGGGCCACTTGGGTTTGCTTCCTGGCGGGATCCTATTCAGGGGTTTTCTCCCATATTTGTCCCTAAACCAGGACAACAGGAAAGGGAGAAGAGGTGGAAGGTGGCCCTTTATATTAAGAAGGTTTTTGATGCCATAGGTATTGAAACTAATGAAGATGGAATTGAATGCCTATGGGTAAGAATTAAGGGGAAAGCCAACAAGGCTGACATCCTACTGGAAGTCTGTTTTCGTCCACCCAACCAGGAGGAAGAGGTGGACAACTTATTCTATAAACAGCTGGAGAATGTTTCAGGATCATCAGCCCTTGTTCTTGTAGGTGACTTCAACCTGCCAGACATCTGCTGGGAACTTAATACAGCAGAAAAGAGGCAGTCCAGGAAACTTTTAGAGTGCATGGAGGACAACTTTTTGTCACAGCTGGTGGGTGAGCCCACCAGGGGAAGGACTATGTTAGATCTGTTGTTTGCAAATAGAGATGGGCTGGTGGGAGATGTGGTGGTTGGAGGCCGCTTGGGGCAGAGTGATCATGAAATTATAGAGTTCTCAATATTTGGTGAAATCAGGAGGAACACCAATAAGATTCTTACATTGGACTTCCAGAGGGCAGATTTTGGCCTATTTAGGAGACTTATTTGGAGAGTTCCTTGGGAAGTGTTCTGGTTTGGGACAAATTTGGTCCAGGCCCCGGTGGGCCGCAGGTGCTAAAACACTAGAAACAATTTTTTTTTGTGTTGCTAATTTAAGTTTATTTTTGACACTTTTATTTTTGCAGTTTGATTTACTTGCTTGTTGTTTTGGTGCTTTTTATTAGCTTGACTTTTGGGGACATGGGTATTTATATGATGGACTTTGACAGGTAGCTTTTCTACTTGAGTGGCAATGTCTTTCTACTTATTTGCAGCTTAGATTGGTTTTCTTTTAAGCTGCTAGTTGGCTTTTTTTACTTTTTTAGCTATCTTCATAGAGCATTGGCTACTATTTATGAATTAGTGTAGAGGTAGAGATTTGGTTACTTTTTTTTTTTTAGCAATGTTCAGGGCTAGTTGAACAGCTTTGAGCTTAGTGAGTTGGCTTGACTTTTTTTTTTTTAGTGGCTTGTGTAACTTGTGTCGGGCTCTATATGGCTGCTTTTTACTTCTGGTTTATTTTTACAACGTTGTAGGAACTGTTAGTGAAAAGAGCATAGCGTGTTTTTTTTGCTGGCAGTTGGTTGTATGGTGGAGCTTTTTTGGTACGTGTTACTTGTTCTTGTTTTTTTTTATTTATGAGACTAAAGTTTTTATTTTTTGGTTAGTTTGTAATTATTTTTAAAATTTTAGGGCGATTTGGGTTTTTAATGCGGGCGCGCTGAGTGATGAGGGCAATTTATTTGCTTTATGTGGCATTGGTGGTATGGTGGGTAGAGGGAACTTTTGCTTTGAACATTTATTTTAGCACTGGTAGTTGAGGTGCTAGCAGGAGTTGTGTTTTAGTGCTTACTACTTTTGAGGTGGCTTGAATTTTTTTATAGGTGGCTAAGATTTTTTTTTTTTTGTTGGAGTGTAGTTGGCTTTGGACTTTTTGTAGCTTTGGCTTTAGAATTTTAGTGGTTGGTTCTGAGTCTTTTTAGGCACTTTTTGCTAAAGGCTTTAGGACAGGCTATTGTTTTTGGCTGCAGAGTAAAGCACGTTTTTTATTTTTGGTTTTGTCTTGACTGGGCTAAGGGCTACTGCATGAGCGATTTTTTGCTTGATCTGGGCAAAGGCTTGTTGTTGTTTAGGGCTTTAGTGGAAATTGTTCTTTTTGCGGGTGACTAGGTAGAGAGGGCTTATAATTTGGCTGTATTTAAGAATGCGCATTTTTTAGAAATTTATGGCGCTTAGGAAAGCTTGTGGTTTTTTTTTTGTTGGTTGGTGGACACATTGCTGTGATTTTGTTGATGACTTTAGTGGGAATTTGATGCTTTTTATTGTGCTACTTTACTTTTAGAAACTGGATTTTTTGAGCAGGTCTTTTAACTTTGCTTTTCTTGATAGTAAAGCTAGTTTTTAGGAGAATTTGGATGATTTTTTTTTTTTTAAACACTTCTATTGCTGTGTTTCTCTACACAATGATGTTATTAATGTATTGTAGATGTTTTTGAGCTTTACTTTTTTCTAGTGTAGTTTGGATTAGTTTATGGTAGATGGTAGGGCTGTGTTTCTATTTTTGGGGCAGTTGGTTTTAGGTGTACTGCACGCTTTTTTAGGTGAAAGCAAACTGAGGCTTGCATTTTGCAGCTGGAGGAATGGAGAAAAATGCGTTAGCAATGTTAATAGTGGTATACTATTTTGCTGCTTTGGACTTTAGCTTGTACTGGAGTTTTAGTATGTCTGGCACAGCAGCGCTTAATGGTGGAGTTACTTTGTTTAAGGCACGGTAGTCTATAGTTAATTTTTATTTTTTGTCAGACTTGCGCACAGGCTAGATGGGGCTGTTGAAGGGTGAGTGGGTTTTGCTGACTACTTTTTGGGTTTTTAGCTTACGGATTATTTTGTGGATGGGGATTACAGCATTTTGAGTTGTTTTGTACTGTTGGTGATACACTGTTGAAGTGGCAATTGGCACTTGTTGCTTTTTTATTTTTAGAAGATTTACAGTAGATGGGTTTTTTGATAGTTTAGGCAAGGTATTTAAATGCTTAACACTTTTTGTCTTTATAGCTGCTATTTTGAATGCTTACTTAAATTTTTTTAGGTCTTTGAAATACTTATTTTGGAGGAAGTCTATGTTTAAAATGTATGGAGCTTCTGGGTTAGTTACAATAGGGTGTCTTTTTTACTTATTTTCAGTCAGGCTTACATTAGTTTTTACTAAAGTAAAATTTTGTGAACTTCTTGTCACTTTAGCAATGGAAACAGATTTTTTTTCTACATGTTTTGATGGGAGTAATGTGCACTGTGCACTAGTGTTAACTAAGGCTTTATATTTTTGTGGTTCTGACGTGCTAGGCTAACAAATCTACATAGTTTAAAAAACACGGGGTTTTTTTAGCTTTTACTTGGCGAGAGGCAGGGCTTTTTTAAGCTTGATTATTTTTATTTTTTTGGGTAACTGGAGCTGCTTTTTTTTTGCTAGAATTTTTTTTTACAGTTTTGCTATCTAACAATTTATGTAGCTGTTGCGTTATAGCATTAGTAGATTTTTTATCTTATTTTTTTATTTTTTTTTATAATCACGCAGGAAGGACTACAGCTTAGCTCATGGGATGCTTTTTTTTTCTTTATTTAGGGAACGTTTGCGTGTGGTGCTAGAGCTCTTAACTTGTACTGCAGAGATTTGGAGAATGTTCTTTTTGAGTTTTTTGTGATTTTTTTTTATTTTGTTTGCTAATCTCTGCACTTGTGTTTTTAGAGCTGCAATTTTTGCATGTGTTGGACTATGCACGGCATCTGCATATGTTCGGAGCTTTTTTGCTATATTAAGTACGGTCTTTTCTGTTTTATTTTGCTTTATTATTGCTAAAGCAGAGGAGTATTTTTGTGGCTTAAGTTGTACAAGTTTTTGCTACATTACAGGTGTACATGGTACTAAGTTGGGGTTCTTAGTGTTTATGTTATCTGAGAAGATAATTTCTGCTACTGCTATTTCTTTTAAGCGCTGGATTTTTTGTTTAATGGTTTTCTACTGGGTTTGCTGCATATAGAGATTGTCAGCACACAGATATCTTTGTGCTACACTTTCTAGGACTTGTTCTCAGAGACTACAAGGATTAGCTTTTCTTATTATTTTTTGGTTAATAACTGGATTATGTGACAGGGATTTAAGATGTCTTGCTTTAGTGCTATCTAGCATTGTAGTTTCGCTTGTAGCATTTTAAAGACGGACTAACTAACTAATTATAGATTTATCAGGTTGTTGAGTATAATCTTTTTTAGGCTACGAAGGTCTTTCAGGGAAAAGGACTTAATAGTATTTCATGCTTTTGCAGCAGTTGGTTGGGCTTTTGATCTTGTAGCAGTTGGTCGGGCTCTTGATTTGGTAGCAGTTGGTTGGGCTTCTGATTGTGTGCGAGTTGGTTGGACTCTTGATTTTGTGTTAGTTGGTTGGGTTTTTGATTTTGTATTAGTTGGTTTGGTTTTTGATTGTGTATTATTAGTTGTTTTAGCTTTTGATTGTGTGTTAGGTGGTTTGACTACTGACTGGGTGTCAGGAGGCATTGAGGATCTTTTACTTGAATTATTGTCTACTGGTTGATTGGTTTTGTCTGTGTGCTTTTTTCTTTTTTTTACTGCAGCAACTGCTGGTGTCTTAGCTTTACTGTTTGGTTTAGCTGCAGCCTGAATAGCTGTGGGGTTGGCTGCAGCTTGAGTGACTGATTTATCTTTTTGCTTTCTTGCTTTTATTTGCTGCTTTATAGTGTTTAGCAGTGTGTGACTTATTCTAGAAAAGCTATAAACTATATAGAGGAAAGTCACTAGGTGAAATACTAGGAAGGTGGTGTTTTTAACATTTAGGAGACTTTGAACATTTTCTAAAAGTGATGTAACTGACTTAAAAGAGAAGAAGGAAAGAAGAGGCTGAAGAGCCTCATCTCTTACTCTTTTTTTAACAAACTGGGTGCAATTGTTGATAAATTTTTAAAACATGTTGCTGGAACTAGGACGCAGGGTAGGACAAAAAAACTATAAACTGAACATATTTAGAACAAACTCTAGTATTTTTATAAGCTTTTTGTAAACTATAATTACTAAACTTAGCAAAATAACTATTTTAATTTGTGCATCCTCTGTGTAAAAGCTGTATGTTAGGGATAATATTGGAGCTATTTTTGGGTAAGAGAACAAACTTAGGGACTAGAAAGGTATTAAGACTTCAAAAAAGCTTAGGGAACAGAAATGCAGAAAAGACTCTATTTTAAGAGACATTAGGAATTTAAGAAGCAACATGGCTATTGACTGTTTAATCCTCACTTAAAGGACAACTAAAAAAATGCAGTTAATAATAATCAATACAAGTTTTTTCTACTTTCTTGAGCCCCTCGTTGGACGCCAGTTAGAAGTATGTTCTGGTTTGGGATGAATTTGGGAGAAAACTCTTGTAGAGGATCTCTCTAAGGGAGCAAGCCTAAGTGGCCCCTCCCTCCAACTAGTTTGGTAAAAAAAAAACTTCTTTGGAGAAAAGTGGAAAAAACTATTTTACTAAACAAATGAAGTGCATATAAGTATAAAGAATGAATAATATGAAACAATAAAACCTCTCCTTCTGAAGTGAGATGGCAAATTGAGAAAGTCCTTGCCGTGGGTGTAGCTCGGCTTTCTCTCGGACTCTCCTCAGTCCTAGTCTCTCCAGCGCTGCTGGAAAATGCTGAGGTCCAGGCCCCGGTAGGCCGCAGGTGCAGCTCCTAGTGCTCTCTTAGGTTTTCAGTCCAGAGCAGGTTTAAACAGTTCCAAGAAAAAGGAAAAAAACAGTCCAGGGAACTTCTCTGCTTTAGCTAGCTGAAACTAACTAAAAGCAAAAAAAAAAAAAAATCTCTGTCCTGCAGTCTCTCTAAGCCTCTGCTGAACACGCTCTCTGCAGAAAAATGTGGAGGAGTCAGGCAGTTTTCTTAAAACAAACTCCGCGCTTCTCCTTGCTCTTAGAACTAGTCTTAAAGGCACAGGACTCAATATACAGCACAAACAGAACAGACAATTGAAGATACAAGCATCATAAAGTTACCCTAAGACATTAAGCAGCCCTTAAAAACAAAGGAGTTCAGGAAAGGTGGGCATGCTTCAAAACAGAGATTTTGAGGGCACAGGAACAGACTGTCCCTGTGTGCCGAAAGATGAGTCAACGAGGTAAACGTCCAGCCTGGATGGGCAAGGAGGTTTTGGAGGAACTTAGGAATAAAAAGAGGATGTATCATCTTTGGAAGGAGGGTCAGGTCTCCCAGGAAGTATTTAAGGGGGCTGCTAGAGCATGTAGGAAAAAAATTAGGGAGGCCAAAGCTCATTTTGAACTTAAAATGACGACTTCTGTTAAGTATAATAAAAAATGTTTCTACAAATATATTAATGGTAAAAGGAAGGGTAAGGCCAACCTTTGCTCTTTTTTGCATGAGGGAGGGAACTTAGTAACTGCAGATGAGGAGAAGGCAGAAGTGCTTAGTGCCTTCTTTGCCTCAGTTTTCAGTGTGAAGACAACTTGCCTTCAAGACAACTGTTCTCTTGCGTTGGTTGATGGTGCTAGTGAACAGAATGGTCCCCCCATTATCCAAGAGGAGGCAGTCAGAGAACTGCTGAGATGCTTGGATATTCATAAATCTATGAGCCCAGATGGGATCCATCCCAGGGTGATGAGGGAGCTGGCAGATTAGCTTGCGAAGTCACTCTCCATCATTTACCATCAGTCCTGGCTCACTGGTGAGGTTCCAGATAACTGGAAGCCGGCCAATGTGACACCCATTCACAAAAAGGGTGGGAGGGAGGATCCTAGTAATTATAGACCATTCAGCCTGACCTCAGTACCTGGCAAGATAATGGAACAGTTTATACCGAGTCTCATCACACAGAATTTGCAGGATGGCCAGGGTCTCAGGCCCAGCCAGCACAGGTTTAGGAGAGGTAGGTCATGTTTGACCAACCTGATCTCCTTTTATGACCAGGTGACCTGCCTGGTGGATGCAGGAAGTGCTGTGGATGTTGTCTATTGGGACTTCAGTAAGGCTTTTGTCACTGTCTCCCACAGCATACTCCTGGAAAAGCTGGCAGCCCGTGGCTTGGACAGGAGCACTCTGCTGGGTTAGCAACTGACGGGATGGCCAGGCCCAGAGAGTGGTGGTGAACGGTGCTGCATCCAGCTGGCAGCCAGTCACCATTGGTGTCCCTCAGGGGTCAGTGCTGGGGCCAGTTCTGTTCAATATTTTTATTGATGACATGGATGAGGGTATTGAATCTTTGATTAGTAAATTTGCAGATGACACTAAGCTGGGAGTGAGTGTTGATCTGTTGGAAGGTAGAGTTGCATCATGTGGCAACAGTGACTATCATGTTCAGGGAGGTTACAACCACCAGCAGGGAAACAGACGAATCTTTGTTATAAGCACAAGAATCCATTTATTCCCTGCGGTATTTCTTTAGTGAGACCCAGACGACCGCCGACGGCAAAAGGAGAGACCCTGCTCCCTCACTGGGGGGATATCACGGCTTTATTCTGGAGTCCTGCTCCTGCCAGCTGGAGTTCTTTCCCCATCCCCACCAGTGCCAGAGAGAGCCCCGCCCCCCCTGTCCTGGGGCTTTTTCCCCAGGGGGCAGGGCCTAGAGGCAGAGACAAGCCACTACCCAATCAGGGATAAGGTGGGAGTGGAACAGAGTTGGGTTACATTCCAGTGTGGGGGATGGGCACGGCCGAGCAGGGACAAACCACGTGATACAGTTTCCAAGGGGGACAGGGGATACAATAGAAAAACATTACAAACCCCAATATAAAAATGAAACACAATATAAACCCAATTAATGCATTACAACATTTCCCCCTTTCTTATTAAATTGAGAAGGAGGAAGGCTCAGTTAGTGGGAGATGTTCAGAGTTTGGACCTTGAATACCTTTAAAGTTGAAGAAGAAAAAAATGACATCTAGTGCAGATAAACTGTTCAGAAAAATACTGTTAAGGGAAGATGATAATTAGAAGGAGAAAGTTCGGCGCTTTCTCCTCCTCCAGGCAGCACTGGCCACTTGTAGGGCCTCTGCAGGTGGCCTTGCAGTTTTAGGGATGAAAGGTTTCACCCACTCAGCTGGCACCCACTTGAGACCTGGGGGAGTGGACACATAGGCGTACCCATGACCCCAGGTGACCAGATCATGAGGACTTTTTGTTTCTCTGGTCGCTGGATCCTTTACTATCACATCTGGTGACTTTTGCTGAAAGGCAGAACTGGTTAAAGCAGGATTAGTCAATTCAAGATTTACATTTTCTAGTTTTTTCTCCCCCCTCCTCGGACTTGTCCTATTTATGTCAGCACGCTGGGCAAGCTGGTGCTCAGCTTTTAGTTTTTTGAAAAATTTCTTTTGGGCCCCTGAGACCCCCCCGCCTCCATCATCCCAAAAGTCCAGTAACTGTTTCTTTAAAGGGCATTGAGATGCCCAATGTCCAGCCTGATTGCACAGGAGACACGTTGTTCTTCTCTTGGGCGGTGGCCGTGGCACAGGCACCAGAGGCACGGTGTCTGCAGCAGCAGCTTTTTCTGGCGGCTTGACTCTGGAACTGTGGCTTTGGTGAGCTGTCATGAAGGGAACCTTCCTGGCACACACCTGGAGCATGTCATGTAAAGTTGGAGCTGGTTCTATAGACAGGCTGAGGATGGCTGCCTTGCACCGTTCGTTTGCATCAGCCAGAGCCATCTCCTCCAGGACCTGTTCCTGGGCTCCTTCTTTCTTAACCTGTAACTCGATACCTTGGGTTAATCGCTCCACAAATGTTACAAAAGGTTCTGATGGAAGCTGCTTTATTTTACTGTAAGGTTGGAAAGACCCGTCGGGCTGGATTGAAAAGAATGCTTTGGAAGCAGCATCTTTAATGTGCTCCAAAACAGCTAAAGGAATTTCCTCAGCCTGCTTGAGGGCTGAGACCCATTTACCATTACAACATAGATGTTCTAATCGAATTGGCAAATTCTTATTACCAACAGGCGTTTCAGGATTTTGCCAAAGCTCTGGAAGTAAATCTCTTCGGAGGTCAAAGGGAACTGTAGGATTCCTTGCTAAATTTGCTTTTAAATGGTTGCAAAAGTATTTTCTTTCATATTTAAATTTCACCTGAGATTTGCATAAATCCTGAATCGCTTGTTGGGGGAAGGGGTCCCAATTACTGTGGACAGCACCCCCTCTTTTTGACTGTTGATATGTGAAAGGGGTGGCAGAAAAGCCAGATCACTTCCTGCTTCCAGGTTCCTGGCTCCCCCCCTCCCTGGGGGGTGGGAACTGGGACTGTGGGCGGGGAAACCTTGGGAACCAGGGGCAGGGAGGGGCTGGAGGCTTGAGTCACATGGGGCGGAGTCAGAGGGTGGAGGTTTGAGGGTAGGGGGCAGAGTCAGAGGAGAGGGCAGTGCCGGGGGTGGCACCAAAGGGAAGGAGGGGTCTGGGGAGAAGAAGGGATTGCGAAAGGGATTGTGGGAAGGAGGGACCGACAAAGAGAGAGGCTCCTCGTGACTTGAAAGCACATGGCTTCGGCCATTTTAGGAAACAAAGGAGTCCCCTCCATCTTGTGACCCCCCACAGAACTGAGACTAGCCTGGGGATCACTAAGATGGGGCTTTTGATCACTCGATCTGCAAAGGTACAAACTGGGGAAAATCCACAAAGAACTGGCTTTTTTCCCTTTTCATTTTGCTTTTGCAATGCAAACCTAATTTTTAATCTATAAAAAGCAAAATCTTCATTTTCTTTATTATTAGAGGAGCCAGATTCAACTATTTTATTTGCAACAGCTTCCCAAAATTCTGGGAAGCTTATTTGCTCTAATGATACATGTGGAAACTGAGAAAACAAATACTGAATTAATTTTTTCAACTGTTTCTTTGGACAATGGGTCCTACCATCATCCAAGGCACTTAAAATTTGATAATAGACTCTTTTTTGAGACACAGACAGCCTTGCACCCATTTTTGGCTCAGATTTTAAGTTTCTTTGTCCCCTTTAACTGTGACTGGGAAACCGAATGTTAAAAAACCCTCGCTGGAGAGAAAAAAAAACCGAAGGGGAAACAGTTACCTTTTCCACCCCACCCTGGCTGCTGAAAGGAACGTGCTATTAAAGCACCCTGGAGGTTTACTCTGAAAGCAAAAACCTTCCCCGAAAGGAAAAAACCCTTTTCCCTGAGGATCACTGCCTCTGAAAAAGTTTTACCCTAAGATCCCAAAGTGATAATACTTACCAAAAATCCAGCATTCAGACGAAACTTTCCTTTCTTTCCTAATCACTCCTTTTGCCTGAGACTGACCTTTCTTGTGCAAAAAGAGCTTCCAGTCTCTGATCCCAGGGTCAGCTTTCCACGAACATGTGGTCACCTTCTCTGGGAGCAGCCTGCTGGTCAGGGGGCTTCTTTGCAGCACTCCGATAGGTTTTTTGAGTCCAAAGGAGAAAACTACAGCCCTGGCCTGTAGAATCCTGTGTTTTAGAGACTCCACAGTGAATGCCAAGCCTGACGGGTCTGTCTCTGCATGGGATTCCTTAGCCACGTACTCCCCGAATGGTTCTTCCAGCTTTCTAGGAGCCCCTTGTGGCTTCGAGCCCCATGATTAGGTGCCAGTTGTGGTATTTCTTAACTGAGACCCAGACAACCGCCAATGGCAAAAGGAAAGACCCTGCTCCCTCACGGCGGGGATATCACAGCTTTATTCTGGAGTCCTGTTCCTGCCAGCTGGAGTTCTTTCCCCATCCCCGCCAGTGCCAGAGAGAGCCCCGCCCCCCCGTCCTGGGGCTTTTTCCCCAGGGGGGACGGGCCTAGAGGCAGGGACAAGCCACTACCCAATCAGGGATAAGGTGGGAGTGGAACAGAGTTGGGTTACATTCCAGTGTGGGGGATGGGCACGGCCGAGCAGGGACAAACCACGTGATACAGTTTCCAAGGGGGACACAATAGAAAAACATTACAAACCCCAATATAAAAATGAAACACAATATAAATCCAATCATTGCATTACAACAATTCCCCCCTACCCCAGGCCGGGGAGGGAGTGAGAGTGAAGAGGGCTGAAGACGAAGAGGGAGAGCAGGGGAAGGCTCATGGGTTTTATCAGGTATTCTAGGGGAGGAGTCTTAGGTTTAGGTCAAAGGGGGGAGATCAGATTTCAGCCTCCTCAAAGCAGGACTCCACAATTCCTCCCTTTATAAATTGGTTAAAAGGTGCGTTGAATAACTTATAATAAGGGGATTCTCAGGAATATGACTTATTGGTTTGCAAAATTAAAATGAACATTATTAAGTTAAATTAACAAATAACAGAAAAGCATTTGAGACTTAATTACAGAGAATAAAGTAACAGAATTGATGATACTGAATTAAATGAATACATTTTCACTTAATGAGTTAATAGTTCAATCTCCTTTGGCTTTTGCTCTTCCTACCAGAAGGGGTGCAGTTCTTTCATCTCTTTTTTATGAAGGGCACGGTTCTTACTGTTTGGTCTTGCCTTTGGTACTAGTGTTGTGGGTGTTACTATTGTACGTGATGATGACTGTGAAGCGAGGAATGGTGAAAGCAGCAGTGAGAGCTGTCAGCAGCACGAGGCAAGGTCCAGCCTTCTCTCGGGCCTGCGCAGTTCTGCCAGGCTGCCTCTGCAGCGCCGGCTGCAGGGCACAGCAGGGCCTGGCAGTATCTCTGGCCAGCCCCGCTTCACCTCCTCCGCCGTGCGGGTCTGGGGCGGGGCAGCTGCAGCCGCGTGGCAGGAAGGAGGGAGTAGGTAGGCAGAGGGAAGGGCAGGCACGGGACCAGAAAAGAAGGACTTCGGCGGGAAAGTGGAGTTCTCAAAACTGTGTGATAAGCGCCGTTTTTTAGAAGGAGTGTCCCGGACAGCATGGCCACTGCCTTCCCGGGCAGGGAACGGGGGATATGGAAAGACAGGGGGGAAAGAGGAGACAGGATGGCAGGAGGACTTTAGCGCACCCACCTTACTTCTGGACGGTTTCCAACCTTGTCCTGCCTTCAGGGAAAGGGGGATAGGGGTGGAGAGGGGCAGAGGGTGACAGAGAAACAGTAGCAGCTCTGTGCCGTCCTGGCAGTTTTCACTCCTTGCTGCACTCTTAGGATCAAAGGGCAAGGAAAGATGTAGGTAGCTTCACAGAAACTGAAAAACGTGAAGATTCACAAGAAGGAGGGTCTAGGGCACCGACACTCTGCATATAAATCGTCCATAATAGTCCATACGTAGCCACTAGGGCTTTATCATCCATAAGTTGCAGCGAGGTAGGATGGCTCTGCAGAGAAATTTGGAATGCTTGGATGGATGGGCAGAATCTAACAAGATTAAGTTTAATAAGTCTAAGTGCTGAGTCCTGCCCTTTGGCCACAATAACCCCTGGCAGCATTATAGGCTGGGGATGGTGTGGCTGGACAGTGCCCAGGAGGAAAGGGACTTGGGGGTACTGGTCAGCAGCTGGATGAACATGAACCAGCAGTGTGCCCTGGTGGCCAAGAGGGCCAATGGCATCCTGGCCTGTATCAGGAATGGGGTGGCCAGCAGGAGCAGGGAGGTCATTCTTCCCCTGTACTCTGCACTGGTCAGGCCACACCCTTGAGTATTGTGTCCAGTTCTAGGCCCCTCAGTTTAGGAAGGACGTTGAGATGCTTGAGCGCGTCCAGAGGAGGGCAACGAGGCTGGTGAGGGGCTTGGAGCACAAGTCGTATGAAGAACGACTGAGGGAGCTGGGGTTATTTAGCCTGGAGAAAAGGAGACTCAGAGGTGACCTTATCACTCTTTACAACTTCCTGAAGGGTGGATGTGGTCAGCTGGGGGTTGGTCTCTTTCTCCAGGCAACAACAGACAGAACGAGAGGACACAGTCTCAAGCTGCGACAAGGGAGATATAGGCTGGATATTAGGAAAAAGTTTTTTCACGGAAAGGGTGATAAAGTACTGGAATAGTCTGCCTGGGGAGGTGGTAGAGTCACCATCTCTAGAAGTGTTTAAAAGAAGACTGGATGTGGCACTCGATGCCATGATCTAGTTGAGGTGTTAGGGCATGGGTTGGACTCAACGACCTTGAAGGTCTCTTCCAACCTACACATTCTGTGATTCTGTGATTCCGTGATTCTGTGATTCTGTGATTCTGTGATTGGGACCCATGGAGGGGTGATATGTTTCTACTTAATCTCTGCGACTCTTGATAGGAAAGATGTGTATTAGTGTCTTTACAAATAATTTGGTGGGTGAAGGTATGGCTGTTAATATCTTTGAAATGGGTCTTAATGTCTTTACTGACTTTGGGCAGCAGGATCATTAGAGGGCCCAGACAGTCTGGGTCCTGAAACAGACAAGGGTCTGCACATGCCTGAACTTCTGAACTTTGGCATAAAATTACAGGTTCAAGGGGGAAATATGTGGTAGGGGGTTCAGGAAGGCTGTACCATGCTAGTACCTCGGCCAATGGGGAAAGGAGGAGGGCAATGTACAGCCAGGAGTTTAGAATATAAGGAGACTGCACCCTCTGAAACCTCGAGAGAGAAAAACCCCATGGGCGTGTGCCCTGGTGGACTCTCTCTATTCAAATTAAGCTGAAGGACTCCTCTGTCTCCTTTTTGGACATAAACCTCTGGCATTTGTGGATTTTCCTGACACTCTCCCTGTCTCCTCCCCCCACTCCCCACGTCTATTTCTATTTCTTTATTTTCTCTCTCTTTCTTCTTACCTCTTTTACTATTAAATAAAATATAACAATTTTTTGGTATCAACATCTAACCTCCCTTGGTTTTAATCAAGTTTTGGAGTTGTCTTGGTTTGAAAGACAGGTGTCAGGCAAGGAAGGTGGGAACCTCCCTTGGAGTGGAAAATATGACCCCCTACCCTCCAAATTATTATAAGTTTGAAATTAAGGGGCTTTCAGGCAAAGATATGGGAAAAGGAATAATAATTCTTTACTAGAAAAAAAAATATATGTACTAGTTTGAAAGCAAACCAGTGGGGGATCCCAAGTCAGAACTACAATTTAATAGAAAAATTAAAATAAATGCAACAGTATAGAAACACTGACAGAGTCAGAATACAACCTGACACCCTGTTGGTCATGGTGTTGGTAGCAGTCTGATAAAATGGTGGCTGAAATCCTCTTGGAGTGATAGATGTGGTTCTGTTGAAGCAATGATCCTGTAGAAGGGTGTGATCTTCCTCTGAAGGTCCAGTGATGGGGTAGAAGGGTCTGGTCTTCCTCTGGGAATCCTGTGGATGACGCTGCTTGTGGTGTTCCAAACCTCAGATTATATCCAGGTAGGAATGCTTGGTTCCTCCCCCTGGGTGGAGCATCTCACAGTGGGATGATGTAATTTTGAGTCATGCAGTGAAACTTGATAGCCCATTAACAGAAGATAGCTCCTCGAGGGAGTTGTCCGGGATGGGTCATGGATGAGAGAAAGAACACTGCCCCACCTGGTTTTAACAGTTTATAGAGATGGTGATGGGATACATACTTTTGGTTACATCTTACATTGTAACCTAAGACAATATATAACAAGGCAAACAAACAACAACAGCAACAACAAACAGAAAAAAAACGAATCCCAATAAGAGCCTTCTCTCAGTTGTCAAGCACTTTCCCATTGGTGTAGTTATGGTCACAGTCAGCACAGGTGCTGTTGGGTCCCAGCCAGGCAGGGCATGGGCAATAATTCCCCCATGGCTGCAGGGGATACTGTGGTGCAAGCTCAGCCACCTCTCTCTACATGGGTAATGGCAACTCAGCCGGCATGAAAGATAGACAAGGGGTGTCCTTTACAAACTCACGGGAGCAGCCAATCCCAGTGCCCCTCAGGATGGTGAAATGGACTGTAGCAGGAACCTCAAAGCAGCAGGCTGGAACAGCAGAGGCAAGCAGACCCCTGGGGTGGCAAAAAAAAATGTAGTAGAAACTGGGCAGCCATAGCAGGAGCCCCAGGGGATTGGGCAGACATGGGGTGAGTTAAAATGTAGTGGAAAACCCCAAGCAGCGGCAGAAAAACAGAAGGGCTGGGCAGTGGCAACCAGGCTTCTGCAAGCAGCTGCAGCACACTTCCAGGAAATGTGCCCTCCTGGAAGGAGGAGGCGAGTCGGGGGTCCCCTTCCCAGTGAGGTCAGGTGTTGGAAAGGTCCCAGTTCAATAGCTGCTCTTGCAAGCAGAAGCTCACCCACAGTAAATAAAAGTAGTGCAGGACAAAAACTTCGCAGTGGCAGAGAATCCTCTGGGCAGCAACAGTCTAGCACCAAAACCACACCTGTCCACTTTGATACCTGAGACCAAGAGAAAGCAAAGAGCTGAGCCCAGCCCCCTGACCCCCCACCCAAAATCTTACAGTATCTCTGTATTTCCCAAGAGAAAGCCTCCTAGCTAAGAGGCTGCAGCCAGGTGAACCCATTCCCCTCACCTTGGCCACTTCTTTTGTCTCCAAAGTATCAGTTCCCATCTCTTAGGCAATAAATGGGAGAAAATTCCCTGAAAGAAAGAAAAGAGAGGAAAAAAAAAAAAAAAAAAAGGAAAAATCCTAACCTCCAACAGGAGTATATTTTGAACCTTTCTGGGTGCAATCTGTTTTATTAAGAGAGTTATTTCCCTCTGCTCCTCTGTGTTTAGACTGGATCGCAATGATAGGTCAGTTACACTGCTAACTCCAGGGACTGGTCATGTCAAGCTGTGCTCTGGTTATAAACAAAACCAAGAGGTATGGAGGCCCAGAGGCCTGCTACCAGGAGAGATAGCCTTTTGATTAGGGTGAGAAAAACTTTCCTCCCATGGGCCTTTGCAAGCACATGGTAATATTTCTTAGGTTTTGTTGTTCTATTGGTTTGTTAAGTTTATGTCAGCCTGTTCAGCCCCCGTTCACCATATATGCACCCATCCTCATATGTTCTTCTTTCCCTTGAACCCCACTGGGTTAATTTTGCCACAGTGTTCCACCCCGTAACCCTATTAGTCCCCCCAGTTCATATTTACCCCTTTGCACCATTTTTCCCATCCCTATTGGACCCTGACCCTCAAGGACCATCCCTTTATCTGCTATATAACCCTGGATCTTCAGCCCTATTTTGGGTCTCATCCCTGGAACACATTCGAGGCTGTACCCACAATGCATGCGCCAACAATAAACAGCGCTAGGATTTCCAAACAGGACCCTGTCTCCCTGCCTTTGTTGTCAGCTCTTTATTAGCAGAGTGCTCTGGGCCCCGAAGGTGCTGGTCGCTCTCAGGAACATGCTGTTGCATGATGCTACAAAAAGGATCAGAAAAGAAAGCAATAACCAACAGCCCTGTTCTAAGAGCCCAGGCCTTGGACTCACTTTGAGAGCTTACATTTAAATTTATTCCCTACTCCTTTCTTTGTTGATTTCATGGAGCAATGTTAAAATGTCTGTTATCCTCTGCCTGTACACCATTTTTACACCATCATCAGCAATGGCAGAACAGAAGCTGTTGGAGTCCAGGGCATTCCTTTGGCTGCGATTGTTTTCTCACCATGGGTCAATTCACAGACGAGAATTGGTCTGTCTCGGCCTATGTGTTTCACCCAGGAGGCATGAACCTCCATGTGCTCACCTGAAGGAGGATCTTGCTCCCGGAGCACTGGCAAGACTTGCTCTGCAGCATGGGGTGGCAATGCAATTGCCCTGGTGATCGAAGTGTTCGGAGGAATGATCAATGGTGGCTGATGAGGCTTCGCTAAAACTGTCAACTCATCATTGCGATCTGCTGAAATGACAGAAGGGTAAATAACAAGTCCCAAAACACTGCTTCAGTCCTTACCTATGATTAGAAAGTCCTGTCTCTTCCACAAAGATCCAGTGACACCAGTGGGTATCACTGCATAATTGTCATCCAAAAAACATATCACTTTGGAAGTTGCCAAGTTACATTGCGCCCCTGGTGGTAGTAACTCTGGATCGTAGGGGATCCTGCTGATTGTCCTGCTGAGGGCGCTGGACTGCTGTTCCCCGATGATTGTCCCCCTTGCAGAGCCTGTTCTTGAGTCATCGCCATTACTTGTGTCGTCGCACGTTGACGATTTGCGCTCCTTTTGAAGTTTCCCGACTGAGTTCTTCCATTCGCATTGTTTTTTGCAGGGCAATGGCTTGCCTGATGTTTCCCTCTCCCACATGTTGGACAAGGATCTGATGAGTCTGCATTGTTTGTAACTTGTGGGCAATCCTCCTTGAAGTGCCCTTGTTTGCCACACTTGTAGCATTGCCTTTGTTGAAAATTTGCAAATGCATCTTTGACAGCCTTTTCCACCTGATCCCCCAAAATCGTGGCAACGTGCTGTGGTGTCCCGACCTTGCTGCATGCCTCCAGAATTTCTGCCATGGTGGGTTGACCTGGCATTGCACTGATGACACGTTTGCATTCTGGATTGGCATTTGCAAATGCAAGACACCGAATCAAATGTGACTTCACCCCCTCATCAGTGACTTGTCTATCCACTGCTTGTGTGAGATGATCGACGAATGAGGTGAAGGATTCTGAAGGACCTTGCTTTATATCTGTGAAAATACTTTCTGTAACTCCTGCTGGTGGAATTTGCACCATGGCCTTTCTGGCTGCATTCTTGATGTCTGTCAACACTTCTCGAGGAAAAAGCTTGGCTTGATGTGCTGGACTGTCAAGTGCTGGATCACCGGCCAATTGACCAACGGTGAGGCCTGCATTCGCTCTCCCCTGGTATTTGACTCTGAGCTCATTAAGAGCTTTTCTCCATTTTGCTTCCCAGATGATAAATTGTGAGTCAGTCAGGATCATTGAAGCAAGGGATTTGAGGTCAAATGGTGTTAAATCATATATATTAAATGTCCCTTTTAAAAGTTGTTTGAAGTATGGAGACCCCAATCCATTATCACGAACGGCTTTCATCAGATCCCTGGCGACTTCATGATCCAATCGCTCCCATCTTGGGTTTGCATCCTGTGCATCATAGGTCACTGGCATGGCCATACCTCTTGAACCCAGCGGAAGCGTCCCCCCTTTCAATGCATATTTCCTTATGTCTGTCCAGTCTGTTGCAAGAAATTCCGGTGCACCAGAAGCCTGTGTCTTGTCCGACTCTGGAATTGACTGCTGTGTTTGCAGCTTTGCTGCTGCTTCATCCTTTCCAGGATCCACCTGTTTTTGAGGCTGCACCTCATCCTGTTTTGTTTCCTTTTCCTTTTCCCGAAGAACAGGAACCAGGGATTGCTGGGCATCATCAAATTTCTCTGCAGCACCTTTCCTTGGAAGAAAAATTCGAGAGAAAGGAGACATGGGGTCATGTTGAAATTCTGAAGCTGCTTCACTGAATTGCCAGAAAAACTGCCTCATAAAGTCCTTAGATAACAAGAAGGATGAAGCTTGCCGTGAAAACTCAAGAGCTTTTGCTTTCCGGACAGGAATGCCCTCTGAAGCAGTGATGCAGATGATGTCGTCATCAGTAATTGACATGTCCTGATCTTCTGCAGCTTCATCGTCCCTCACCATCGGCAAAGGTTCTCTCGGCTTTTGTTTGAACTGCTGTTCTGAAGAAGTTGATTTCTTATATGAAACTGGAAAGAAGCGGTGTAACGTAGGTGTCTCGCTGCTGAAAGGTGCCTCGCTCGGTGTGATTGATGCTCTCCGTGATTGTGGTTTCGCTGTCCCGCCCCTGGGTGACGATGACACGTCGACAGCTGGCTTCTGCGGGCTCGCAGTACTAATTGAATCTGTTGTTTCTTTCCCTGCCTTTGATGGAGTATGTCGAGTTTTCAAAAGGCTTTCAAGTTCTGGATACACCTGTAAAATCTGAGATAGTTTTGGACGTGCGCCCATCCGCAGAAATGCAGCAGTGTTTGAATCGTCACGGGCAGGCAATTCAAAAGCCAGTGAGCCGCTGGTGGGCGGAGTCGAGCTCCGTGACGTCTGCCGCGTGGGGGTGGCACCCTGGAGACACTCTCCGCCTCAGCCACGCCCCGTCCCTGCCTGTTCCGCCTCCGCCTGTCCCGCCCCTGCCTGTCCCGGTCCGGCGGCGCTTGACGGAGTGTCCCCTCCCCGCTCACGCCCAGGGTTCGCCCCTTCTCCCTCGTCATCAGAATCTGCCCCACCCAGAGCAGGATCGCGTTTCGACCCTCGTCCCCCCCTTGCCGCGCCTGCGCCTGGACTCTCCGCTGAGGCTTCTGGGGTTTGTAGTGCTTTGCTCGGTGTTTCCGGGTTCGGCTCCCCCCCTGAGCTCCGCGACGCGGACGTACTTTGAACTGTGTTGCTTCCCATAGCTTGCGTCATCTGCGTGCGCCGAATCGCCGACCCGGTTCCCGACTCCTCCCGCATCCCAGTCCCACCGTCTGCGATCTCGGCCCGCTCGTCCGCGAACTGGTTTCCCTCGCGATCCGCACCCACCCCGCCCGACGCGCTCTCCGCCACGTTCCGTGCCCTGGTGAGATAGGTTAGGATCACCCCCCCACGCATGCGCCGCAATTCCGCCCTCCGTTACCGATTCGGTCGGAACCTGTTGTTCTCCCGGCGCCCCCCCCCCCCCCCCCCCCCCTCCCCGCTTGCATCCGGTTCCTGCACGGGAAGGGAAAGGAGCAGTGGGGTGTTGTCGCGTGGTGATTGTGGAGGGGTAAAGGGACTTCGAGGTGGACTTGTTCCCCCCCCTCTTGGGACGAATGTAATGTGTCCTCGGGAACTGCTTCGAAATAAAGCATGTCCAGTTCCTCCTGATCGCTAGGATGGTTTAAAAGTTTCCTCTTTCCTGGGACTAGTTTCGGGGTTTTTGATGAACTCTGTGATAAACCCTGAGAGAGCTGAGAGCTCCCCCATCTCCCGGAGGAGGTATTAAACCTGGGGAAAGCAGCTTTCCTGTCTCTGCCTGGCCGACAGATAAAGCGCTGGTTTCCTCCCTTTCGCTGCTTGGCAGCTGTCCAACCCTGGAACTTTCACTGGTATTTTCCGATATAGCTTCTAACATAATTCTACCTGCAGACAACAGCTTAGCAGCTATTTTGCCCTTCTTTGTGGCTCTATCATACAACTCCCTGTTTGCTTCCTGCCAAAATCCTGGCTCAAACAGGAAACAGGTCTCACAATGTGGGTAATTACAACGGACCCAGAGCATCAACGCCTGAAGCTCTTTCTCATTCAGAGCCACGCCGTCTGTTTGAATCATTCCCTTTAGGGCTGCTAAAATAGAAATTTGTTCCTGGGAAGTGGTTCCCCCCATGATCTAGATCCAACTGTTCTTACCAAAGCACAAAGGCTTGTGTGCGGCTGTTGTCAAATTCGGCTCAGAGGTGTCCTGATCACTGTCCAGCAGGTTTCAGGGTGACGGATTCCAGGGCCCTTGGACATCTGTCGGTCTGGGACGAATTTGAGATGAGCTGCTCTGGCCAGAAATGTTCTTCTCTTCCGCGGAGCTGACCGTTTGGCTTTTGATCTTCTGAGAGCTTGTGATGTTCACTGCAGAAGGTTCACTGTGACCCTTTCGGTGCCCCTTTCCAGGTGCCCACCCAGGGACGCCAGTTCTCGGTTTTTTGTTCTGAGATTCAGGTGGTTTTAGAGTCCTTTTGCCTTCTGCAAAGCTCTGAGCCAAACACAAGAAAAAGACGGAGTCTTCAGGTTCTGATTTTTCAAGGTTGCATGCTTTGTTTATTATTTCTTATCTTACAAATTTCTCAGTGCCCAACAAAGGTCTGTGCAGCTGCTCGGGCATCTGGTGACTCCTCGACTCCTCCCGGAGTGGGCTGTCATTATTTTTTATACTAATTGCTACGTATTCTTTATTTATCATTATTTGCCAATACCTATCACTTATACTAAAAAGGTCATCCCTACTTTGACCCAATCTCTTTAAACTATTTTGTGCCACCGTCACTGCAGAAAATGGAGTGAGGGAAGAAGAAAGAAGAAGCAGGAGACAACGCCCCAAATCCTCCATCTTGCCCCCATTCGCTTCAATACTAAAAACCCAAATCTACTGTTTCCTCACCCTGTGATAAGCTAAACTACTATCTTTCACACTCTTGTGGTTTGCAATCCTTCCCGCAGTGCAGGAAGCCTTTCCCATGGACTGAGATCAAAGCCAATGTCCCTCTGAGCTCTGGGCCAGGGTCCCAGACCCCCCTGTCCAGGTCTCTGACCCTCCAGGGCAGCCAAAGGAATGCCCTGGACTCCAACAAGAAGCTAAAATAAATTTTTCTGCATGCAGAAAGGAAGATTTCTACTTGCACTGTGCAAAATGGTCTTTCTTCAGCATAGTCCAATAATGCTGATTTAGTTGAAAAATTATATAGTCAGAATATCCTGAACTTGAACACACACTTGTCCCAACATCTACAGCATTATGGAGGTGTGATAGGGGTACCCAACCATTAACAATGATGGAAATAGTCTCACTCTTTAAGATGGGGTTTATATATGAATGCTGGGTGAAGTACAAGCCTGTGTTAATTCAGAGGTTAGCACTGCCATGACAGGAATTTGCCCTCTCTTCTGTTTCTGGTGCTTGATAGGAAAAGGAACTAAAATCCTCTAGACACTCACTTTATGATGAGCTTCCAAGTCTAAGGAGTGAAATAAACATCTCAGCTAGGCCATGAGTGAGAAATTGAATTATGCATTGTGCTCCTGCTAAGAAACATAGAATGACAGAATGGTTTGGGTTGGAAGGGACCTTAAAGATCATCTAGTTCCAATCCCCCTGTGGTGGGCAGGGTCATCTTCAACTAGACCAGGTTTCTCAGGAACAGTCAGGGCAAGGGCTCCTTAGTGCTTTCATTCCCACTTTCCCAGCCTGAAAAAACAAGCCAGAAAATATATTTTTCACTGGGGAAATTTTATTGTACATGTGTGACTCAGGGATATATCTCCCACGAGAGCAATGTTTCACATCCCTCCAACCCTGCACCATGGCTAACCAAACACTTGGCTGGGTATATTTTAGGACAGCATCTACTGAAAACTTTATTTATCCATTACAAAGGACAGATAATTTATGCCTGCTGTAAATATATCAATGTTAGCCCAAGTTTCTCACTTTTCTTTGCAGCATTACAAAAACAACCAAGCAACCCCTTATTCAAATGATACTCTCTAAGGGAGGACTGTGCCTCCCTCACTTCCCTCCATCAAAACCTGCAACAAGAACAGGGTCCCTGCCAAAACTAATCCCAAAGACAAATCCCTGACATTGTGGTTGTTGTGACAGTACAGGACAATTACCCTCAGAAACAAAGCTGGATGGCAGTAGACATGTATGAAGTGGCAGACCATATGATGGTTGCAAAAACCAAGCCCAGGTAGACATCCACTAACAGCCACACCTCATATTGTCCTGCTTGAGGGGCTGTGCATGTCAAAAATATCCTGATCGGGAACTAAAAGTGAACAGAAGGCAGTGAAGATTCAAGTTAAAAATGACAGAACAAGACCCAGAAACATCCTTAACCACAAACAAAATCTGTTTTTCAGCAATAAAAATATTTATTATGTTTACACAAGCTGATATTTGTATGCATTATTTTAAAATAATTTATATATTATGAAATATTTACATTTTTATTGTATTTATATATTTTTACTCATATATCTCCACACCAAACTCCAGGTCATTCATTATCTTCTCCAAGCATCTCTCTCCTGGGGTGATTAATAATGTTATTGTATTCCATATCTATTTGTGACCCAAAATTGTTACTGTATCTTTAAGACCCTACAAAGGAGGACCTTGTGTGTGGGGGGTGTTATCTCGGGCACTTTTAAAATTGGCTCTTGGATGGGGTTTGCAGGCCTTTTGCTATGTGGTGTTTGCTTTGTCGAAACCAAGAGCTTGTAATTAACAAGTGAATTCAAGTATTGACATGACTATAACCTAACAAAATAAAGACTTTAAATTCAGTATACCAGAATAGCTAACAATGGGCAAGAAATTTAGTAAGCAAAACTGGTAAAACAGGAAGACAAGCAGCTGGATGTAATATATACCTATACCACTGTGCAGGGAAGAGATAAGGAAGCCTGGCTGTTTTTGCATGAACAATAGGTTAAAATATAGGAGGTGGACACAATCTATACCTAATCGCTTGCTTATTGAATATGTTGTGGTTTGACACTGATGTGCAGAAAACTCTAGAACTCAAAGACAAAGTGAGTTTTAAAGTAGGTATGTAGTTTATTCAGCAGCTGGGCACAAAGGGATAGCTCCTCCAAAGGCATGCGCATCCATTAGCTCTTCCAAGTTCTCTTTTATCCTCTAAAACTTTACATATACATCAGGTTTCACAATACCCCTTATGCATATTCATTCCCCAGCTTGTCAGTCTTTTTCACCTGCTCACTTGCCTCTGGTGGTCATCGGTGGTCATAGATGATGAAGTAATGTGATCTTCCTCAGGGTGACCTTCTCACCCCATCTTCTTGCACATGCTCACTGTTAACTAGTTCGGGAGGTCCAAGGAGTTCTATTATCTTAGTATCCTTGGGAGTTCAGCATACTTGTGTCCTGTTCCAGTGAACATCCTTCTCCTTATCACCTATCCTTGCATTCCTACCTGCTGCTTTTTCACATACCCCGTCTTTTCTCACAAGCAACTAATACTGTAAAAAATGCAGCAGCTACTAAGCAATACCATGTTTATTTCTAATCAATACCCCCTAATTTCTAATCCCATGCTTCAATACTAGCCCAAGGCCAGGCACCCACGAGAGTTGCTTGCTCACCCTCCCCTGCCACAGCTGGGCAGAGGAGGAAAAAAAATTAACAAACTCTTCATGAGTGAGATAAGGACTGGGAGAAATATTCCAAGGGTGAAACAGGCTCAACTTAAGGTTGCAATGTGACTTTTATTGCTAACAGAATCAAAGGAGGATAATGACAAGTAAAATAAACCCTTAAAACACCTTTCCCCACCAGCCCCTCCCTCCTTCCCACCGACAGGGCAGGGAGACAGGGCGTGGAGGTTTTGGTCAGTTCATCACTGAGATTTTCTTCTGCTGCCCTGGGAGAGGAGTCCTTCCCCTGTGAGACTATGGAGTGCCTCTCACAGGAGACAGTTCTCTGTGAACTTCTCCAGCATGGGTCCACTCTCACAAGCAGCAGCCATACTGCACCTGCTGCAGCGTGAACTCCCCCCCACAGGCTGACAGTCCTCCCAAAATTGCTTCAATGTGTGTCTCTCTTTCCACAGAGTGCAGTCCTCCAAGGACAGGCTGCTCCAGCCTGGAAGCAGGGCTCCCCTCTCTCCACTGGGTCTCCCACTGGATCACAGCCTCCTCCAGGCATCCTTCCCTCAGGCATGGCCATCCCCCCCACAGGCTGCAGGTGGATTACTGCATTCCCCGTGGATCCATGCGCTGCAGGGGGACAGCCTGTTTCACCATGGTCTTCACCACGGTGTAATAAATACGATAGACCAAATTCTATAAATCAAAATTTTAGAATTTTATTGAGAGACAAAATGACAGTCTCTGAAAGCCACAATTAAAAGGACAGCGTCGAGCCCGGGATTGGCGCTGGGTGAACGCGGTAACACACTCTGTCAGTATGTCACCCCCCAAGTTCACATTTCTGGCTTGGAGCTGTCTCTTTTTATACACTGGATCGCTGAGAGAAACTTGGGACTCCGAGGTTCCCTCTTCCGAGGCAGCCTCATTAGATATTCATGTTCGGGTTCTGGTGTTTTGAATGGATTCGCCCGGGAAGACAATGTCTTTGATTGTTGTGTCCAGGTGCTGTGTAGAGATGTTAATGTCGGGAGGAGACGGATGAGATACCGATCTGATGTAATCATTTGGTTCTCTGGGTTCTCCATCTCCCTTTTCCGTTGTCTTTGTTTTCCTTGTAACGATTCCCAGCAGAGGTATCCTCGTGTCCCTTTTCCTGTAATTCTTAGCATAGTTTCTTGTGTCCCTCCTGTGTAATTTCTGGCAAAAGAAATTCCTTGTACCCCTCTCCGTGCAGCTTTTGTCTCAGTTAACCCTTAGTATACTTGATTAGAAATAAAACTTATATTTATAGGGGGTGAATTACATCTTATATCTTTTAACACAAATTAACTTTAGGACATATATCACAACGGCCTGCAGAGGAATCTCGCCTCTTGCGCATGGAGCGCCTCCTCCCCCTCCTTCTCCACTGACCTTGGTGTCTGCATGTTGTTTTCCCTCACATTCTCACCTTCTCTTCTCTGACTAGAAGAAAAAGACCTGTGACTTTGTTTTGATTTTCTTCTTAAATACATCACCACAGAGGGGTTACCAGCCTCTCTTACTGGCCCAGTTTTGGCCAGCAACATGCTCATCTTCAGAGCCATCAGCCATTGGCTCTGCCGGAGATGGTGGGAAGTTTCCAGGAGCTTTTCACAGAAGCCATCTTTGTGGCCCCCCTGCTGCAGAAACCAGGCCATGCCAAACCAATACAGAATACTAATCAAAAAAGGAAATAAGGAAATGTATTAAAAATGCTATATAAACCCACTAAAATCTATATGGAACAGAGAACAATTTTGTAGGGCATGGGCTCGAATGCTTGCTCTCAACTGGCTTAATAAACATGTTTTTAACAGACAAAATTGTTTCACAGAATCACAGAATCACTAAGTTGGAAGAGACCTTCAAGATCATCGAGTCCAACCCATGCCCTAACACCTCAGCTAGATCATAGCATCGAGTGCCACATCCAGTCTTTTTTTAAACACATACAGGGGTGGTGACTCCACCACCTCCCCGGGCAGACCATTCCAGTACTTTATCACTCTTTCCATGAAAAACTTTTCTTAATATCTTTTGGGGGTTAGGTTTGGTTTTGTTTTTTTTTCTTTCCCTATAGAATTTTTCCCCCCATAAGTTGCTAAGAGACTAAAGACTGATGCTTAGAGGGTGCTTGACCCACACAAAAGAAGTGGCGAGGGTGGGGGAAGATCACTTAAGTTTGGGGGAGGGAAAGGCTCAGTGCTCTGGGAGCTGAGTGCTCCCTCCTCCTGCACTCGGCATCGGAAAGGACAGTCGGGCAACTGCTAGCTGCGTGAAGAGTCCACTGCTAACGGAGGGTCCAGCCCTGGGAATTTGACCACCATCCATCATCTGCTGGCGTGCCCAGGAATTCAGAGCTCCTTGCCTGCCCTGCTGGAGCTGGGTCAGCCCCGTCCAGCCATCGCGGCTTCTTCAGCACTGCTCACTTTGCATGCCGGGACATTGCCCCTGCCTGCTGGGGACAACCCACTGTTTCCAGTCATCAGCCCCAGAGTTTCCACCGTTTCGGCTTGGTGTTCTTGGGGTCCCAAGAGATCAGACTGCCCCAGGCTTGTGAAACAAAGCCCCTTGAGGTTCTTGGTTCTGTTTATTATTATTATTATTGCTGTAGTTGTTGTTTGTTTGTCCTGTTATATTTACTAGTAAAGAACTGTTATTCCTTTCCCCATAGCTCTGACTGAAAAGCCTCTTTAATCTTCTAAATTATAAAAACTTGGAGGGAAGGGATTGGAATTCCCCATTCCTAGAGAGGCCCCACCTCTCCCTAGCAGATACCTGTCTTTCAAACCAAGACAATATCCAACCTATATTTCCCTTGGCGCAGCTTAAGGCTGTCTCCTCTCATTCTGTCAGTTGCTGCCTGGAGAAAGAGACCAACCCCCAGCTGTCTACAACCACCTTTCAGGAAGTTGTAGAAAGTGATAAGGTCATCTCTGAGTCTCCTTTATTCCAGGCTAAACAACCCCAGCTCCCTCAGTCGTTCTTCATATGGCTTGTATTCCAAGCCCTTCACCAGCCTTGTTGCCCTCCTCTGGAGGTGCTCAAGTGTCTCAATGTCCTTCCTAAACTGAGGGTCCCAGAACTGAACACATATGCTGGTTTTGCACAGAAGTGATTTTTCTAAGAAAAGTTGTGGCAAAACCCATCAGTGACTAGGTTTGAATATTGACATCTGGTGAAGCCACCAGAAAGGTGACATGCCTCTGTGAGCACATGGGTAAAAATCAGAGGAATCCAGGGAAAGGCTCTCTTTTCTTCTGGCCTGGGAAGAGGTAACAAGTGGGCCTGTCTCCTTGCCGTGGGGGCTGGGCTGGGTGGCCCCTGCCTAGGGGTGAGGCTCCTTCCTGGGAAGTCCGCTGAGCCCTGGGTAGGGGCTGGGCCCGGTGGCTGCCGGGCAGGGGGAAGGGAAGAGAGAAGGACCCATCCCGGCCAGATCGGGCCCAGTGGCTGTTAACATCCTGCCACTAAGCCAGCGGCTGCCTGGCAGAGGAAAGGGAGGGAGGAACCCCAACCATGGGCATGCAACTGTTGAAATCCTAGCTGCTTCTCCTCCCCCCCCAGGGGCAGCTCTGCAGCTGTGCAGAGTGACCCCGCAGCGGAAAATTGAATGCAGTCAGAACTCCCCGAGATACTGGCCCAGCCCAGCGCGGCCTGATCCTACCACCTTCAGCCACTGCCCGGAAGAAACCATTATGCCCTCTGCAGGCCTGGGTGAGATATTAACTCTTTCCTTGCACAGAAGAAACTTGCAAAGCACTAATCCTCTCTTAAGTGAGAGAAAAGGACAGAGTGAAGACACATAGAGATACAATATGAAGATATCAAGGTTAGTAAAGGAAGAGTCAAGGCCTAGATGAAAAGAGAATGAGAAGATGCCTGGTTTTAGCTGAAATTATTTTGTAAGCCATGGTAATGGACTGTGATACACTAGATTATCCCTTTAAGTTGTGGAAGACATGGATGGGGAGATGAGAGTGTTCCAGTTGAAGATATGAGCAAAGGTATTTGTGGTGGACTAAGTAAATATGGAAGTAGCTGTGATCTTATGTGAAGCTTGAACAGAGAGAGAAATGAGATGAAGATGAAGATTTGCCCTCAGGAAGAGGAGAAGAAGAAGACCTCTGTTCCTTGAGATAAAATGATCTCAGAGAGAGATGAGTAAAGCCTCTGCTTTTGAACTGCTCATCCTTAAAATAGTACCCCATGAGTTTACATGGCCCATAATGCAGTTGTGGGAAGGTTTCATGATATGGGAGGGACGTCACAAATGCAGATCACAGAATCACAGAATCACAGAATCACAGAATTTTTAGGTTGGAACAGACCTTCAAGATCGTTGAGTCCAACCCATCTCTAATACCTCAACTAGACCATGACACCAAGTGCCACATCCAGTCTTTTTTTAAACACTTCTAGGGATGGTGACTCCACCACCTCCACAGGCAAGCCATTCCAGTACTTTATCACTCCTTCAGTGAAAAACTTTTTCCTAATATCCAGCCTATATCTCCCTTGTCACAGCTTGAGACTGTGTCCTCTCGTTCTGTCTGTTGTTGCCTGGAGAAAGAGACCAACCCCCAGCTGACCACAGCCACCCTTCAGGAAGTTGTAAAGAGTGATAAGGTCACCTCTGAGTCTCCTTTTCTCCAGGCTAAATAACCCCAGCTCCCTCAGTCGTTCTTCATACGACTTGTGCTCCAAGCCCCTCACCAGCCTCATTGCCCTCCTCTGGACGCGCTCAAGCATCTCAACGTCCTTCCTAAACTGAGGGGCCCAGAACTGGACACAATACTCAAGGGTGTGGCCTGACCAGTGCAGAGTACAGGGGAAGAATGACCTCCCTGCTCCTGCTGGCCACCTCATTCCTGATACAGGCCAGGATGCCATTGACCCTCTTGGCCACCAGGGCACACTGCTGGTTCATGTTCATCCAGCTGCTGACCAGTACCCCCAGGTCCCTTTCCTCCTGGGCACTGTCCAGCCACGCTGTCCCCAGCCTATAACATTGCAGGGGGTTATTGTGGCCAAAGTGCAGGACTCGGCACTTGGACTTATTAAACCTCATTCTATTGGACTCTGCCCATCTGTCCAACTGTTCCAGGTCTTTCTGCAAAGCCCTTTGTCCTTCCAACAGGTCGACACATGCTCCCAGCTTAGTGTCATCTGCAAATTTACTAATGAAAGACTCCATGCCTTCATCCATGTCGTCAATAAAAATATTGAACAAAACTGGCCCCAGTACAGACCCCTGAGGGACACCAATGGTGACTGGCTGCCAGCTGGATGCAGCACCGTTCACCACCACTCTCTGGGCCTGGCCATCCCGTCAGTTGCTAACCCAGCAGAGTGCTCCTGTCCAAGCCACGGGCTGCCAGCTTTTCCAGGAGTATGCTGTGGGAGACAGTGACAAAAGCCTTACTGAAGTCCCAATAGACAACATCCACAGCACTTCCTGCATCCACCAGGCAGGTCACCTGGTCATAAAAGGAGATCAGGTTGGTCAAACATGACCTACCTCTCCTAAACCTGTGCTGGCTGGGCCTGAGACCCTGGCCATCCTGCAAATTCTGTGTGATGAGACTCGGTATAAACTGTTCCATTATCTTGCCAGGTACTGAGGTCAGGCTGAATGGTCTATAATTACTAGGATCCTCCCTCCCACCCTTTTTGTGAATGGGTGTCACATTGGCCGGCTTCCAGTCATCTGGAACCTCACCAGTGAGCCAGGACTGATGGTAAATGATGGAGAGTGACTTCGCAAGCTAATCTGCCAGCTCCCTCATCACCCTGGGATATTAAGTGCAGGGGGGAGGGCAAGCGCGGTTTGTTTTTCCCCAGGAAAACTCTGCTCATCAGAGTAACCTTAAAGCAAAAGAGCTAGAACACAGCAAGACGAAAAAAGCTCTGTTGTTTTTTCCCTAGCAGTTAGTTAGTTTAGTGCTAGCGTAGTTAGACGCTGTAAAATAGCTAAAGCTTTTTGCTTTTTTTTTTCTTTTTCTTTTTTTGTCCTTTTTTCCTTCCTTTTTGCTTTTTTTGTCCTCTCCTCAAAACTGTTCCAACCTCTCCAGACTAAAGACCTAAAAAAGCACCAGGGGCCTCCACAGGAGATCCACCCCACCAAGACCAGCCCTGCACATCTCCTTTTCTCCCAGCGTCAGCAAGGACAGAGCAGTAGAGCACCGTAACGACCCTCAAAAGGAGACTTTCTTTAAGTTTGTTATCCCTCCGTAAGCAGCACAAAACTCTTGTCATTGGGTATTGTGCTAAGAGTGCTTTACCTGTTTAATAAACAAGTTTTTTCCACTTCTCTCTAAGAACATCTTTTTTCCCGAACCAGTTAGAAGAAGAGAAGGGGGCCCCGTAAAAAAGTTTCTCCCAAAATCTGCCTAAAACCACCACACCTGCACATGATACCAGAAGCAGGAAAAATATATTTTGAAATAAAAAAAAAAATAGCACAGGAGGGCTTGAACGCAAGCCTTGGTCTTGAAACTACTTCTGTTTTTAAATTAACGCCATTATATTTGTTTGAAAGAGATTCCAGTGGTTCTTCAGTGCAGAAAGGGCTGTGCTGAATGCACAGAATGTCATGAAGCATCTTAATCAGAATTAATTAATATGCTTCAGCTCTGAGTTTTTCTGTCTGATTGAATCTACTTAGACACTGAAATTCTTGTGTTAAAGCAAATTCCTTCTATAGCTGACAGCTGGAAGTGCTTGGGTTCTCTGTCTTAGTATGGCTGCTGCCCTTAAGTACATCTTGACACCACGGGTAAGAGCTGAACCTGTGCCTAACCCAGTGTGGTGGGTTAACCCTGGCTGGACACCAGGCACCCACCAAGCTGCTTTATCACTGCCCCTTCCCAGCTGGACAGGGGAGAAAAAATTAGATGGAAAATTGTTGTAATGCATTAATTGGGTTTATATTTCATTGGATTTGTAATGTTCTTTTCTATCTGTCCTTGCCCAGCAGTGCCCATCCCCCTCCAACCTAGTCCTGTTTCCTCCCACTTATCGCTGATTGGGTGGTGCCTCTGGGTCTTGCCTATGGGCCCTGCCCCCTGGGGGAAAAAGCCACGGCGGGGGAGGGGCCAGCACTCTCTGGCATCGGCGAGTCACCGGGAAAGGTCTCCAGCAAGCTGAGCAGGACTTAAGAATAAAAGCTGTAATATCCAACCCGGAGCCAGAGAGTCAGACTCTTCTTTTGCCATTGCTGGCCATCTAATCTTGTGGGGGAAACTACAACTGGCACCTTAATGTGGGACTTGAAGCCACAAAAGGTTCCCAAAAAGCTGGAAGAACCACTCGGGGAGTACGTGGCTGAGAAATCTCACGCAGGTACGTGAGTCACAAAATGTAGCCCACCCACGCAGAGACAGACCCGTCAGGCTTGGCGTTCACTGTGGAGTCTCCGAAACACAGGATTCTACAGGCCAGGGCTGCAGTTTTCTCCCTTGGACTCAAAAATCCCATTGGAGTGCTGCAAAGAAGCCCACGACTGGCAAGCTGCCCTAGGGATGGCCACATGCTCGTGGAAAGATGATCCTGGGACCAGAGACTGGAAGCTCTTTTTGCACCAAAAAGGGTCAGTCTTCAGGTAAAAGGAGTGATTGGGAAAGAAAGGAAAGGAACGCTGGAATTTTGGTGAGTATTACTTTCGGTTTTCTAAGGGAAAATCTTTTTCAGAGGTGGGATTCCTCAGGGAAAAGGGTTTTTTCCTCTATCGGGGAAGGTTTTGCTTTCAGAGTAAACACCTTCAAAGTGTTTTTATCAGCCTCGGGAGGTGGAAAAGGAAACTGTTTCCCCTTTTGGCTTTTTTTCTCTCCAGCGAGGGTTTTTTTCTCTTTTTCTTCCTTTCAATTTCTCAGTCACAATAGAGAGGACACAGAAACTCAAAATTGAAGCCAAAAATGGGTGCATGTTCCTCACAAAACAGTCTATTATTACATTTTATATACCTTGAATAATGATGAGACTCCTTATTCAAAGAAACAGCTGAAAAAATTAACTCTGTGGTTATTTTCTCAGTTTCCACACTTATCATTAGAGCAAATAAGCTCCCCAGAATTCTGGGAGGCTATAACAAAAAAAATAGTTGAATCTGGCTCCTCTAACAATAAAGAAAATGCAAATTTTGCTTTTTATAGCTTAAAAATTAAGTTTGCATTGCAAAAGCAAAATAAAAAGGAAAAAAGGCCAGTTCTTTGTGAATTTTCCCCAGCTTGTACCTTTGCAGGCAGTCCGAGTGCTCAAACCTTCCATCTCGGTAGTCCCCGGGTGGGGGGGGGTCACAAGATGGAGGGGATTCCTTTGTCCAAAATGGCCGAAGCCATGTGCTCCCAAGCCACGAGGAGTCTCTCCCTTTGTCTGACCCCTCCTTCCTTTCAGTGCTGCCCCCAGCACTGCCCTCTCTTCTGACTCTGCCCCCTACCCTCAAACCTCCGCCCTCCGACTCCTACCCGTGTGACTCAAGCCTCCAGCCCCTCCCTGCCCCTGGTTGCCACGGTTTCCCCACCCACAGTCCCGGTTCCTGTGCCCCGGAGAGGGGGGGAGGGGGGGGGAACCAGAAACCCGGAAGCAATCCTGACTTTTCTGCCACTCCTTTCACATATCAACAATCAAAAAGAGAGGGTGCTGCCCACAGTAATTGGGACCCCTTCCCCCAACAAGCAATTCAGGGTTTATGCAAAGCTCAGGCCAAATTTAAATATGAAAGAGAATACTTTTACAACTGTTTAAAAGCAAATTTAGCAAGAAATACTACAGTTCCCTTTGACCTCCAAAAAGATTTGCTTCCAGAGCTTTGGCAAAATCCTGAAACGGCTGTTGGTAATAAGAAACTGCCAATTCAATTAGCAACCCAGCCCTATAAGTCTTTCCAACCTTACAGTAAAATAAAGCAGCTTCCATCAGAACCTTTTGTAACATTTGTGGAGCATTTAACACGAGATATCGAGTTACAGGTTAAGAATAAGGAACCCAGGAACAGGTCCAGGAGGAGATGGCTCTGGCCAATGCAGACGAACAGTGCAAGGCAGCTATCCTCACCCTGTCCATAGAACCAGCTCCAACTTTACATAACATGCTCCAGGTGTGTGCCAGGAAGATTCCCTTCATAAAAGCTCATCAAAACCACAGTTCCAGAGTCAAGCCACCACAAAAAGCTGCTGCAAACACCATGCTTTGTGTACCACGGCCACCGCCCAAGAGAAGAACAACGTGTCTTCTGTGTGATCAGGCTGGACATTGGGCATCTCAAAGCCCTTCGAAGAAGCCATTTTTGGACTTTCGGGACAATGGGGGCAGGAGGTCTCAAAGGTCTAATGGGAATTTTTCAAAGAAACTTGAAAATGTAAATGTTAAACTAAATAATCCTGCTTTAACCAGTTCTGCCTTTCAGCAAAAGTCACCGGATATGATAGTAAAGGAACCAGCGGCCAGAGAAACAAAAAGTCCTCATGATCAGGTCACCTGGGGTCATGGGTACGCCTATGTGTCCACTCCTCCAGATCTCAAGTGGGTGCCAGCTGAGTGGGTGAAACCCTTCATCCCCAAAACTGCAAAAACCCCTGCAGAGGGCCCACAAGTGGCCAGTGCTGCCTGGAGGAGGAGAAAGCGCCGAACCTTCTCCTTCTAATTATCATTATTCCTTGAAAGTGTCTTTCTAAACAGTTTGCACTAAAGGTCATTTTTCCTCTGCAACTTTAAAGGTACTCTGTGATCGGGATACGCAAAGCAATCACACGGAGAGAGAGGTTTCGCAGGGCAGAGTGGTCCTCCATGCGAGCTCAAGGCTGAGCCAAGGCCGAGAGCCCCTCTGCCTGTTTATTTCTTACTTTTTATACATTTGTGGGTCTGGCTGTGGATTGGCTTCTGGAGTTTTCACCCCTCAGCTGAATGGCCAGACCAACTGTCAGTTACAATTGTTTTCAGGTTAGAAATATGCAAACAAAGGACAGAGAATGAAAAACAAAGGATTTGTTTATGTTACATGTGTGAGAAAAGGCAGAAACTGCTCCTAATATTGTACAGTAGCTAAAAAGTCTGACTCCATCTTATGAACAATCAAAAAGCTTTAAAAAACTCAGAAAAACCAGGGTGACATCTCACCCTTTTAACTTTACAAAAAAAGAAAAACAGAAAAAGAAAAATGAACAGATTTACAGAGGGAATATATACAAATTCAATCACTGTCTGTAGAGGAATCATCAGAGTGATCACCCGAGGATTCATCCACTTGGTGACTTTCAAGTTGATCACAACTTCCACCTTGCCTGTCAGCTGAATTCTGCCTCTGCGGTCACAGGTCCGGACGGACACACTTTGAAGGTAGCCAGCGTGTCCCAGTGTCCATGGACACACACGCATACCCACGCCCCATAGCAATAAGGTCATAGGGTCCTTCCCATTGCTTGGTGACTAAATTTCGGACCCGTACCTTTGCTCGAGACTGTTGCACACCGTCCGAAGCCTGCAACGAGAGATGATGGTTCAAAATGACAGGATTATTTGAGTTCTGCGGCACTGTAAGGTGATTGATGGTGTACAAAGCCTTTGCCAACTGACTGTGCGGGGTTTCCCCCTGCATTCCCCGTTTTTGTTTTTGAAGAACACACTTGAGTGTACCGTGAGCGTGTTCTACAATCGCCTGTCCCGTCAGAGAATGAGGGATGCCAAAGTTACGTGACACACCCCATGACTGCAGGAACTGCCATACCTGCTGCGAGGCATAAGCAGGACCATTGTCAGTCTTCACAGCAGAAGATATGCCAAGAACAGCAAAGGCCTGCCTCCAGTGGGCAATGACATCGCGGGCTTTCTCTCCAGTGTGAGCAGAAGCCCACACTGCAGAGGAGAACGTGTCCACCGTGACATGCACATACTTGAGCCGGCCAAACTCGGTGACCTGGGTGACATCGGTCTGCCAAAGCTCCAAGGCTTTAAGGCCTCTGGGGTTAACCCCTGCCAGCAATGGCGCACCAACGGCGTGACAGTCATCACATGACTCGACAACTGCACTAGCCTCAGTGGCCATCAGTTGGAACTGCTTCTGCAGCGTATGCGCATTTTGGTGGAAAAACCCATGCGATGCCTTGGCCTGCGCAAGCACGTCAGGCTGAGGGGCTACCCACGCTGGGTTAGCCAACTTGTCAGCCCTTGCGTTACCTTCCGCTACAAATCCTGGCAAGTTAGTGTGACTCCGTACATGCAGAACGTAGTATGGATGAACTCTGGCCTGAATTGCACACCATAGGTCCTTCAGTAAATCAAACAAGGCAGGGTTACTGACCTCCTTCAAAACTGAACAACTCAATCGCTGTGCGATGTCTGCAACGTAGGCGGAGTCCGTGATCAAATTGAAAGGTTCCTGGGAAAATTTCTCAAATGCCATGACAGCAGCCCTTAGTTCAACCAGTTGGGCTGACCCATCCTCATGGCTTTCCAAAACCTGCCACTCAGATCCATCCTGCCAGGTAACAATGGCTTTTCCTGTTTTGCCCGAACCGTCAGTGAAGACGGTGGGACCTTGCACTGGCTCTTGGCTATTTTTGGGTTGTAGAGAAAAATGAGTATTTTTCGCCACTTGCAATAGCTTGTGGCTAGGCAGATGATAAGTGATCTACCCTGAAAAACCCTCGAGAGCACTTTGTGGCGAAACATTGTTCGCATAGCTCCAATCAAATTCCTCCCTCTGAACCGGGAGTATGATCTTTGAGGGATCTGCACCCATCAATTGCAAACAGCGTTGCTCGCACTTGATTATCAAGCCCACAATCAGTTCAAACAGCGCCGTCGCTGTCTTATGTGGCTGATGAGGCAGGAAGACCCATTCCAAGATGTGCAGAGGATCAGTCCAAACATCATTCCATTGGCCGATGATACCTGTAGGATGTAAATCAGGAGTGGTAATGAACACAGTGACATCAATGGAAGGTTCAATGCGGTACACCTGGCGAGCCAAAACAGCTTGCTGAACCTCCTCCAGCACTTTTCGTGCCTCAGGTGTCAATTCACGAGGTGACTTTAAATCAGTGTCCCCTTTCAACAATTCAAACAAGGGAGACAGTTGTGCTGTGGTCAGTCCCAAGTAAGGACGTAACCAAGTGATAACACCTACCAGCTTCTGAGCATCATTCAGTGTCTTCACCGATTGCACAAATTGCACCTCCTGCTGACGGATTGTCCGTTCCAGAATTTTGACCCCCAAATATTTCCAGGGAGGTTGTTGTTGTACCTTTTCTGGAGCCACCTGCAGTCCATGTGAATGCAGAGCATTCAACAACTGAGGCTGTATCCTCAGCAGCTCATCCTGGGTGGGTGCAGCCACCAAAATGTTGTCCATATAATGATAGACTTGAGCATCAGGAAACTGCTTGCGAAATCCAGACAAGGCACGGGCTCCATACCATTGGCATAACACTGTGGAATTTCGCATGCCCTGAGGCAAAACTTTCCATTGATATCGCTGTGCGGGCTCGGCATTATTTATTGTTGGCACCGTGAAGGCAAATTTTGGTCTGTCATCAGGATGCGGAGGGATTGTAAAAAAACAATCCTTCAGATTCACAATGAGGACCGGCCAGTCCGCAGGAAGCATGGTAGGCGATGGCATACCAGCCTGCAATGTCCCCATGCCTTCCATCACAGCATTGATCTTTCGGAGGTCTTGTAGCAACCTCCATTTCCCAGACTTCTTTTTGATACAAAAGACAGGAATGTTCCAGGGACTGGTAGATGGTTCCAAATGACCCTGGTCCAACTGCTCCTGTACGAGTTCACGAAGGGCGATTAGCTTGTCATGAGGGAGTGGCCACTGGTTCTCCCAGATGGGTCTGTCCACCAGCCACCGTAAAGGAGGCGTGAGACACTCTGTGCCCTTCATCACAGTGGCCCCAATCAAAAATCCGTTCCCAATCGCACCCCCCACACAGCCAAAACATCCCTCCCCCAGAGGTTCTGAGGAATCTCAGTAACATGAGGCCAAATTATGGCCGTCTGTCCCTCCGGGTTCGTGATGGCCACGGGATTCTGGCTCACGTAGCATTGCTTCGTTCCTCCTAAGCCCGCTATCGATGTCTTTGCCAGGGTCAAAGGCCATTGCGGGGGCCAAGCAGCCAGGGAGAGAATGCTCACGTCAGCCCCCGTATCTAGGAGGCCACGAAGGTGAATCTCCGACGGCGTAGCACCAGGCATGGACATGGTACACAGCGTCTCAGGACGGTCTTTGGTCAGGACAGCAGTCCAGCGCACTTGAGGTGGCCCTGTAGAGTCGAAGCCGCCGTCTCCTCGTGACCGGTCCTTGGTTCTGGAAACAGAAGACTTAAAAGGAACAAGTTGAGCAATTTGTGTGCCTTTTGGGATAGTCAGAGGGGGGGTGGGTGTGGAGACCATTGCATGAGTCTGCCCTGAAAAATCCGCATCAATCAGTCCCAGGTGCACCATGATACCCTGAATGGTGGCACTGGACCTCCCCATCAGGAAGGCACTCATGCCATCACCCAAGGGACCAAAGGCATCCAGGGGAACCTTGTGTATTTTTTCCGAATCAATCACGACAGACTCGGCTGTGCAGACATCAACACCTGCTGAACCGCGGGTGCTGGCTGCAAGCCTGCTGAGCAGATCTCCATTGGTTGGGGCTGAGGCAGAGACATTTGTGTCGGCACGCGTCTCGCCTTCGCGCTCCGGGTTTGCGTTTCCCGAACTGCCCAACAAATGACCATTCACGTGCACCATTGCCTTACACACATTCGCAGCGTGATTCGGCCTTCCACATCGTGCACAATAAAACAAGACAGCCATAGACTTCTGTGCCTTTCTGCCCTGTTTCTTCCTGGCCCGAGCACCCCATTGCTGCTGGTGCACCCCCTGGAGAACAACCCAAGCAGGCTGCACAGCAGCAGCCACAGCCGGTTGCACGGCCGTAGGCACGGCCAGCTGGACCGCTGTAGCCACCGTCGGTTGGACAACCATAGTCATGGCTGGCTGTACAGCCGTAGCTACGGCAACCATCTGTTGGCTGGAAGGGGTTACCCTTGCACAGGCCTCAACCATCTCCGACATGGATGGTTCCCCAGGAAGCGCCTCAATTATTCTCTTGCAAACAGCATTGCAGTTGCTTTGAGCAAGGGACTGAAGCATGAGCTTCCTTGCTGCAGGATCACTCACCTGCTTCTCAGCCGCAGCAGTCAGCCATCCTGCAAAGCACAGGAATGTGTCCTGGGGTGACTGTGTATCCCCAGTCGTCTGTTGGGTGCAGGGGGGAGGGCAAGCGCGGTTTGTTTTTTCCCCAGGAAAACTCTGCTCATCGGAGTGACCTTGAAGCGGGGGAGCTGGAACACGGCAAGACGAAAGAAGCTCTGTTGTTTTTTTTCCCGGGCAGTTCGTTAGTTTAGTGCTAGCGTAGTTAGACGCTGTAGAATAGCTGAAGCTTTTTGGGGTTTTTTTTCTTTTTTTTTTTTTTTTTTTTTTTTTTCCTTCCTTTTTTCTTTTTTTGCCCTCTCCTCGGAACTGTTCCAACCTCTCCAGACTAAGGACCTGGGAAAGCACCGGGGACCTCCACAGGGGACCCACCCCACGAAGACCAGCCCTGCACATCTCCTTTTCTCCCAACGTCAGCGTGGGATGGAGTGGTGGAGCACAGTGACTATCTTCAAGAGGAGACTTTCTTTAAGTTTGTTATCCCTCCATAAGTGGCACGAAGCTCTTGTCATCGGGTATTGTGCTGGGAGTGCTTTGCCTGTTTAATAAACAGGTTTTTTCCACTTCTCTCTGAGGAAGTCTTTTCCCGAACTGGTTGGGGGAGGGGAGGGGAGCCCCTTGGGAGAATTTCTCCCAAAATCTTCCTGAAACCACCACAGAAGGGCTCATCAACTCCCCGGACGATCATTGCAAAGGACTGCTGTGGAGTAGCCAGCTGTATGGTCTGAACCAGGGCTGCCATGCCTGTCTGCTGGCACTGCTCCTGGACCAAGGGCTCATAACCAGCCTGCCCATCAGCCCTGGTATAATTGCCTGTTCCCATTAGCATATCGGTATTAACCATACGCCTAGGATCCCCTGGACCCAGTGTCCTATTCCGTTCCACCGCTCTGACTGCCAACTGAGTCCATTTATGCTCAAAGAAGTCATATTCAACTGGTGGGAAAAGGGCCCGAGCCAAGCTCCGAATGTCAAAGGGTGTCAAAAGACTGGCATTAAAATAACGGAGAACCTGCATCACCTCAGCTGAGCCCAGACCATACTTCCCGACTGCACCACGCAGTTCTGTCAAGGCCTGCCAAGCCAAGGGTTGATAGGTGTTATGAGTAGCACCCTGAAGGACAGGGAAGGCCTGAAGACCCTCAGATGAGGCAGCAGCACCTGCCATATCCTGCCCTGTGGGCCCCATAGGGTCAGAGGCAGGCACTCGGCTGGGGACCGGCTGAACACCAGACACCACAGGTCCAGCACCAGCATCAGCACCATCGCTCAGTCCTTCAACCTTAGTTTCACTTCCCCCCAGAACCGCCCACGGTCTTTCAGGCGTACGGTCACCTGACGGGGGGAGCATCCAGCAGGCTGTGGAGGAAGAGCCAACAGCGTGGGGCCCGCTGTTCTTGCCAAAAACCGGCCGCATTCCGGCCGTGTCCCCGTTCGCTCTGAACTTAAACATCTTGGCACGCAGCGGGAAGCAGAGGCGGGGCCAGACCAGCCGCTGGTGCGGGGCCAGCCGCATCCTCAGAGGGGCTGGAGGCCGCCAGCAGCGCCACGGTACCAGCCGCCGGAGACTGGTCAAAGGGCTCCGCGGGCACACATCCCAGCGTAGCTGGGGAGCTCGGGCTGTATTGAGGCGGAGACAGCGACCGCAGCTCGACCACTCCAGGGGTCGCTCCGTCCCCCGCCGGCAGCCCATCACAGCTGGCCGTACCAGAGTCTCTCCCCGTCCTGCGAGCACCGCCCCCAGCCGCAGCCCATGGGGCTGGCGCGGGGAGCGGAGCGTCTGGGAGCTCCCCGAGAAGAGTCCCTACGGGGGGGCGAAGGCCTGCAGGCACCACCACGCCCGAGTGGGCCAGAGCTGTCAGCCCGCCCCTGGGGGTGGTGTCCATCGAAGGACTGACCGGGACCTTGCCTCTGGCAGCATCCCCACCCTGCGCCCCCTCAGTAGGCGGCGCGGGGACAGAAGAGGCCAACGCACCCCCCTCCGGGCCCGGCCCAGGTGGCAGGGTGGGTTGCTCCGCTTCACCCAGCTCCATCGGATATGCAATGGTCATGTGGCAGTACGGACAGTGCACAGTGACCCCGGGCCGCCCCCCCCCCCCCCAACAACGCCAGAAAGGCATGGAGGGGAGGTGGCCCCGCCCTGCTCCGGCGGCTCCGCGGCATGGGGACAGGCGGGACCGGCCCCGGGCTCGGCGGGGTCCCTCCCCCCCGCTGCCCGAGCAGCGCAGATGGGGTCGGGATGCACCCCCCCGCTCGGAGATCAGCGTCTGAGTTTGAGGGGGAAAAACCACCCAGCGCAGGGACCAGGGAGGGAGGGTCTGAGTCCGTCTCACAAGGGAGCTGAAGCTCGGACTCAGACAATACTCCTGGGTCTGATATAATGACTCCACCCCCCTCCAGCCCCCCATCCAGCTTTGAAATGGGGGAGACAGCCCGCGAGGACTGCAAGCTAGGAGGGGTCAACCTAAACACAGCCCTCTCAACTAACTTCCACTGCAGCAATAAGTTTGCAACCTCCTCATCATATTCTATTTCAAGGGCGCCCATCAGACGTTCCCCCAGGAGGAACCATATCTGCCGACTGAGCACAGCATTTGGCGTGTGAAAGAACCCACGGAATCTGCCCCACGTGAGCAGACGCTGAAGCCCCTACCGAGAGACCTCAGCGTGTTTCCGCTCCAAGAGGTCCCCCCAAAGCTCCAGTACCAGAGCGTCCTGCATGTCAGGCACACAACAGGGAAAGAGGGGAAGGAAAACCTCACCAGACTGTTTCTCCCACATGTTGAAGGGTCACCACTTATGATAGGGATACGCAAAGCAACCACACGGAGACGAGAGATTTCGCAGGGCAGAGTTGTTCCTCCGAGAGAGCTCAAGGCTGAGCCAAGCCCAAAGCCCCTCTGCCTGTTTATTTCTTACTTTTTATACATTTGTGGGTCTGGCTGTGGATTGGCTTCTGAAGTTTTCACCCCTCAGCTGAATGGCCAGACCAACTGTCAGTTACAATTGTTTTCAGGTTAGAAATATGCAAAGGACAGACAATGAAAAACAAAGGATTTGTTTATGTTACATGTGTCGGAAAAGGTAGAAACTGCTCCTAATATTGTACAGTAGCTAAAAGGTCTGACTCCATTTTATGAACAATCAAAAGGCTTTAAAAAACTCAGAAAAACCAGGGTGACATCTCTCTGAAATATATTTCCCTAAAACTCCTGAATAACTGAGCTAGCGAGAGCCGGGGGGGTAGCTAGAGGAAAGTATATTTTCAGGAAACTTCTGTTATTGTTTTGTTGTTTGCTCTGTTCTGTTATATATATATTTTCTAGTAAAGAACTGTTATTTGTAGTGGTTTTACGTTCACTAAATTTTGGTCTTGGTACTTACTCTTTCTGTGGGAGAGAGACTAGGAGAAAAACAAAGCAGGCTTAACCTTAAAATTAACAAATAGTTTTATTAACATACACTAAAAGAATAGAAAAAAAAGAAAGTTGGAAAAAAACCCCTAAAATGGAATAAAACTTCAAAAACACTCTTCCCTCCCCTTACAAACTGTTCACTTTTTTACAAAACAACATAAAGAGACAAAACTTGTAATTTTTAGTCAGTTTTACTATCTGACAATAGTCTTTCATTAATTCATTAGGGGAAGAGTATCTTTTAGAGTCATGGATCTCACTGACAACTTAAAACAGTTCTCTTGTGGATTTTAAACTGTCACAAAAACAACCGCCCAGAGAAACTTGCCTTTGTGACCCTCCCAGGAGCAGTTTCCCAAGCTGCTTATGGGTCATGGGTCTTAGACTTTTGCATATTGGGGTGTCACCTTTTAAAGATGATTAACTCTAAAGCAAAGGATTCTTCACCTTAAGGTACAGAGATATCTTCTCACTTCTTCACTGGTGCAGGGGGCTTCTCATCTTTATCTCTGTTTAAGCATCTTATAGGATATTACTTAGGTCATCACAAACACTTTTGCTCGAATCCACACACAAATTAAAACAATCATCTCCCCAAATGCATATCTTTCCCATGATTTAAAGGAATGACTTAAATATAGAGTTCATTTCCATGGCTCAAATAAGAATAGAGCAACCAACTCTTCAACCCTCTCTCCTAATAGTCTTTTCACTCTTGCTACTGACTTTATGCTGTTGGTCTTTATGTTCACTCTGTCTTTCCTTACTCTCTCAGAGAAGGGCCAAGCTCTGGAAGCTTCATGTTGCTAAGAAAGAGTTAAATCTGCTCGGAGTCTTTGTCTCTCTCTCTGTAGCTTGTGGTGTTAGATGTTCAAGGCCGCGCTGATGAGGGAGGAGGAACTCACAGAAACATCAGAGATTGGAGGCAGGATCATAAATGCCTTCTCAGCCCCCCCCCCCCCTTGGTGTAAATCGGGATGGCCTCGGCCCAAATGGTGCCCATAGCTCTTATCAGGGCCCAGCAGAGATCTCTCCCTGCTCCAGGGAAGTCTGAAGAAAGTAGCTGTTACAAAACAGCAACCTCTCCTTCCCTCCCCCTTCACCTGGGAGCTGATGGAATCCGGCCAGGCCTAATGCCAGCTCCCCCCAAAAAGGGGGGAGCAGCAGGCCAAAAGAAAGAAGAAAAAGGACCCACCTACAGGAAATTCACAGGGTTTTATATGGTACTTCCCAAAGTCGTAGCTAACAATTTCAGTGGTCAGAACAGACGCCAATATTCCAACTAACTCTCTGATAGGTCTCTGTCTCTTCCAAAGCAATTCCCAGGTCCTGACCCATAGAATCATTCTACATTCCTCTATGACTAAAAAACCAAACTGTACTAACCCATGACACCATCCAGGAAGCAACATCCCACCAATGATGAGACAAGTGTTCTTCTAACCATTTAAAAACTCCTTTGATGGTCTCTGTTTCATGGTGTATCATGATCAAAGTCTTTTTCCCTGCATCTATTTCCCAGTGTATTTTCTCATGTTCCTTCTGCACTAATGACCACAACAAATAGGAGGGTACAAGGAGTTTCCCTTCTGTTACAGCCCGTCCCTTCTGATTATAACTTGTCTTTTCTACCTTAATAAGTTTCTTGTCTTTTTTATTGTACACTGCCTTACCTTCAGTAGAGATTTTTCCATCTGGGATCAGTGCTGCCTCAACTGTCTCATCAGGCACCTCACCTTTAGCTGCGTCTTTTGCCTCTCTGTCTGCCAGCATGTTCCCTTCTTCCAATTCAGAGCTCACTTTTTGGTGTGCCTTGATATGCTTAATGGCTACCTTCTCAGGTAGCTGTACCGCATCTAATAGTCTCAATATCACTTGGGCATGTTTAATAATCTTATCTTGTGAGTTCAGCAATCCTCTCTCTTTCCAAATGGCTCCTTGTGCATGAACTACCCCAAATGCATACCTTGAGTCCATGTAGATGTTGATCTCTTTTCCTTTTGCCAGCTCTAAGGCCTGAATTAAGGTGATTATTTCAGCCTTCTGTGCAGATGTATTAGTTGGTAATGGTCCAGAAGCTATTACACCTCTGCTTGTGGTAACCACATACCCAGCATGCCTTTTTCCACTGATAATGTAGCTGCTTCCATCAGTAAACTAGGTCTCAGCATTCTCAAGCGGGGTATCCTTCAGATCTGGATGACTGGAGGAGGTGGCTTCGATGGTCTCCAGGCACTCATGGATCACTGGTTCTCCCATACACCCGCTGAGGAAGGAAGCTGGATTCACAGTGTTAGTTACCACAATCTCAACATCATCTTGTTCTACCAGTATGGCTTGGTACTTCAGGAATCTCTGTGGGGAGAGCCAATGTCTCCCTTTCGCTTCTAGGACTGCAGACAGTGTGTGGGACACTAGCACAGTCATCTTCTGGCCTAGAGTGAGCTTGCGTGCTTCCTGGATATTCACTGCCACTGCTGCAACTGCTCTGAGGCACCCTGGCCACTCCTTAGGTGCTGTGTCCAGCTGTTTGGAGAGATAGGCAACCACCCTCCGGTACGGGGGGGGGGGGGGGGGGGGGGGGGGGGGGGAGGACTGACACAAAACACCTTATTATACAGAGAACACAAAAGGGAATGGACTGTTACAAAACTGGGGATACAGTGAAATGAACCATAACATAAACTTCTTATAAAAACCTAACAAAACACTTCTTGCATCACCACAGTCCTCCCTGTGGGGGTTCCCAGGACTCCAAATCCTTTGCAAGCTGCTCCCCAAATATAGTGGGTGAGTTCTTGTACCCCTGTGGCAATGCACACCATGTGAGCTGAGTTTTGTGCCCAGTTTTGGGGCTTTCCCATTCAAATGCAAAATTTTCTGGCTGGCTTTGTGGAGAAGAAGGCAAAAGAAAGCATCCTTTAAATCTAAAACAGTAAACCAGGTTAATTTAGGTGTTAAATGGGTTAACAAGGTGTAAGGATCGGCAACCACTGGGTACAAATCCTCAGTTACCTTGTTAACAGCCCTTAAATCTTGTACTAACCTGTATGGCCCATCAGGCTTCTTCACAGGCAGAATAGGAGTATTAAAATCAGATTGACACTCTCTTAATAGTCCTATCTGCAAAAGGCTTTCAATGATTGGACTGATCCCTTCTCTGTCTTCCTTCTTCAAGGGGTATTGCTTGACCCTTACTGGCTGTCCTCCCTCTTCAAGCCTAATTTGCACTGGTAGTACATTCTTGGCTCTCCCTGGTATACTAGAAGCCCACACCCCAGGAAATACCTGATCCATTATCTTCTTCAAATTTTCTTCTTCATTTGCAACTTCAATTTCTTTGGTTATTAACATTAAACTTAACAGTTCTACATATTGTTGATCTTTTACCTCCAAACTAATTTCTCCATTTTTAAATATTATCTTTGTTTCCAACTGCTCCAGCAGATCCCTGCCTAGAAGTGCAGATGGAGCATTAGGCATGTATAAAAATTGATGGATTCCCCACTGTTCCCCAATTTATACTTCAGTGGTTTACAAAAATAGGCTCTTTCAGATTGGCCAGTTGCCCCCCTTACCATAACATAATAATTTATTACAGGTATTAGGGCCTTATTCAACACTGAAAATGTTGCCCCCATGTCCTATTAAGAATTCCACTTGTTTCTCTTTGGTCCCTGGTTTGATTATAACCAGAGGGTCCCCTAGGGTAGGGCACTCTGGTCCTCCTCAGTCCTCCTTTATGTGAGCAACCACCCCTTCTCCTTTCCAACCACCTTTTCTCTGCTCATCACCCCTTCTTAATTCTAGGCACTGGTTTTTCCAGTGTCCAAATTTCTTACAAAATGCACATTGATCTTTTCCCAGTGGAGGAGGTCATTGTTTTGGTGGACCTTGCCCCTGTTTTCTTTTTTCTCCCTCTCTTACTACTGCTACCAATTTCTTCATCCCCTGTTTATATCCTTCTTCCCAATTGCTAAAAAATCTCCATGCCTCATCCAATAAAGTCTCTAGGTTCCGGCTGTTGGGTCCCAGATCTTCTGGAGTTTCCACCTGATCTCTCCTGTGGATTGGCCTAAAAACACAAAACAAATCCTTCATTGGATCCAGGGTGGTATGTCGATGCATTGCATCGCTCAAATGATCTAGAAATTCAGAAGGTGTTTGAGAGGGACTCTGTTTAATAGCATATAGGGCTGACCAATTTATGGTCTTGAGGATTGCTCTCTCCAGCCCTTTCACTATAAATTCCTGGTATCTCCTTAGTTGTCCTAATCCCTCCAGACTATTAGGATCCCAACCTGGGTCTTGAAGGGGAAGTACATCTTTAACATCTAGTGTTGTTCTGCAATCATCCTTGGCCAAATCCCCGGCTACCTTCAAAATTAATTGCTTCTCTGTCTCTGTTAAAGCATCAAGCAGTAGCTGAAGGTCCACCCAACCAGGTGTATGCTGCTTAATCATAAACTTTATTTTCTTAACAACACCTACTGGGTCACTCCTATAACTCCTAGCAATCTTTTCCCAGGTCTCTAAATCCATTGTGGAAAAGGGAACCTTAATCAGCCTTGTTGTCCCTTCAGGGGTTATTGCTTCCCTCAGAGGTGATTGTATGACCTCTCTAGTTTGTTTCCAGGTCTTTGATGCTATAGGGCCCTGTGGGAGAGGTTTGGGTTCATCCCACTCGCTATCACTACTGGGTAATGGTGGGTACAGTTTAAATGGTTCTCCTGGTTCAGGAGTTTGTGGGAAACCCCTACCTCAATTGCTGTCCTCCCGAAGGAAGATGAAGCAGAGGATGAAGTGGGGGAGGCTGGGGTTGATGACACTTCTGAATCTGCTTCCCCTCCCACCCCTCTCCCGTCTTCTAGGTTGTGGTCTAAGCAAATCTACCATTTCCTGTTCCAAAGCCTCTGCTTGGTATACCTTGTCAGGATGAGTGCATCTTTGATTTATTGAGCATGCACTGCAACACCATTTGGGTTTTCCCCTGTTAGCATTATTGTCTTTTTTGAGAGCCACTACTAAGGGGTCAGAGGATGGTCTAATCCCGCAATCCCTTTGCCACATGGGGTAATTCCAAAGAGTGAAAAACATACCAGCATAAGCAACCTCTTGCCATTTCTGTTCATGCCTGAGAAGAAGCATTAGCTGTAGGAGTGTTTCATAATCAAATGTATCAACTGCAAGGCCAATGGAATTCTGGCCTGTATCAGGAATAGTGTGGCCAGCAGGAGCAGGGAGAACATACTTCCCCTATACTCAGCACTGGTGAGGCCACACCTTGAGTACTGTGTCCAGTTCTGGGCCCCTCAGTTTAGGAATGATGTTGAGATGCTTGAGCGTGTCCAGAGGAGGGCAATGAGGCTGGTGAGGGGTTTGGAAGACAAGCCCTATGAAGAATGACTGAGGGAGCTGGGGTTGTTTATCTGGGAGAAAAGGAGACTCAGAGGTGACCTTATCACTCTCTACAACTTCCTGAAAGGTGGTTGTGGTCAGGTGGGGGTTGGTCTCTTTCTCCAGGCAGCCACTGACAGAATGAGAGGACACAATCTCAGGCTGTGTCAAGGGAAATTTATGTTAGATATAAGGAAAAAGTTTTTCACTGAAAGAGTGATAAAGTACTGGAATGGTCTGCCCGGGGAGGTGGTGGAGTCACCACCCCTGTATGTGTTTAAAAAAAGACTGGATGTGGCACTCGATGCTATGATCTAGCTGAGGTGTTAGGGCATGGGTTGGACTCGATGATCTTGAAGGTCTCTTCCAACCTAATCATTCTGTGATTCTGTGATTCGGTGATTCTGTAACTGAGGGCCATCTTATTCCCTCTTCAAGTCTATAAAGTGGCCACCATTGTGTACAAAATTTAACAAGCTCCCTCTTAGTTTCTGTACCACCATAGCCTACTAGCTCTTTCCAATGTGTCAAAATACATCCCAAGGGGCTAGTCTTAGGAATCTTTTTATTCTCACTTGCTCCTATGCTGAAAGTTCTTCTTCTCCCAACACTTCTTAATCTTATCCCAGTTCCTAAGTTTCACCTGGTATTCCTCTGATACAAAAATATACTGAGCACACTCAACTCTAAAGATCTCCACTGGTTTTTGTAGGGTTCCTGAGACCCCATTTTCCAACAGCTCAAATATTCTACTGCTACCATGTGTCTCCTGACCAGCTGCCAATAAAATCCGTATAGCTATCTGAGTGGCCTTTTGCTCCTCCATACGACAAAGATCACAAATTCCACTTCTAGGCGCCTTCCACCTAAATACTTGTCAGACCCACAGCTCCTGTCAAACTACACAACGAAACGCAATCCACGGGTTGCAGTTACAACCCTTCCTTGGGCAGGGAAATTCCTCTGGACTGGGCTCTCGCTCCCTGTACCTCCTATTCCTGGGCATGTTATTTTACCAATAAAAGGGAAAATGGTAAAACAGCTTATGTTAGTTCTAAGGGAAAAAGGTTATGCAATTATAACTTTCAACACAGGATGGCAGTGCTACCTCAAATGCCCACCACACACACCACATACCACGGGGGGGGGGGGGGGGGGGGGGGGGGGGGGAAACTCCTTTTTATTTGATACAAAAGGAATCACCCAACACAATCAAACGCTTCACTCAACACTTACACAAAAACACAAGCTCATTCCGTTTCCTTCAAATTGCTGGTTACAAATTGCTATCAAACCAAGTCCTCTGTTATACCCTGAGCTGGATATATTGCGGCTAAAATGCGTTTAAAAATTGCAGTCTTACATATACCGTAGCAAGTGTGCAGCTAAAAACCAAACATAACTCTTGCAAAGCTGTAATCAAAACACAAATGGGAAGGCTACAAAATACTAGCCGGGCTTCGGCAGAAATGTCACAGTTCAGCACTGCATAAAGAGCTGTGCGAATCACGGCTGTAGTCCGTTCTAAAGTTTTTCGAAATGCCAACCAAGCCTTTGCTGCCGCTTGACTTAAAATAAATCCCTCAACTACCTCTGCTAGCGCTGGGCGTAAGCTCTCGAGACTCTCTGCTTCCTCCTCCGCGCAGTCAAAACTGCCAGGTCTCCCTCTCTCTACTAAAACTCAACTCCAAACACTAACAATTCCAAACGCACAAGAAAACCACATCCGCAGATCCCACACGACCCTAAACACACACTCAGCCAGGGATTTTTACAGAGTCTCGCTGTAAATATGATGGATTCAGGAGGGGACACAACACAAATCCCTCCGCGAGAGGTAAGGGGGGGCAGCTCCGGCCCCACACCGTCTCTTCACTCCTCCGCGGCTAGGAATCACCAGTGCTTTATTAGAACACCACCCCACACGCCAGCAATCTCGAGCCTCACAAACAACCAAGTATATTCCCTCACAGTCAAAACAAACACCCACAACCAAAACTTTTCGGGGTTGAGCGCAGCTCAGAGCTGCAAAACCTGAATCGCTGCCAGTCGCCGAGGCGGTGCCGGGCGTAGTTTCAAACCTCTTACACCGCTCGCTTCTTTTACACACAAAGTAAACCGCTTAAACATACACAGTTATCTCTTTCACCTAGTGTAATAAAAACCACTGGCCAAATTCAGTAAATCAAAATTTAGAATTTTATTTTGAGACTTGAACACAGTCTCTGATAGCTACAATTAAAAGGGACAGCGTCAAATCCCGGGATTTTGGCACTAGGTGAACGCGGTAACCGACTCTGTCAGCCTGTTACCCCCTCTGTTCACAAATTGGGTCCAACGCTGCTGGTTTTTTATACAGTCCTCCGCTGAGAGTGGACCGAGACCGTAAGACTCTTGCATCGGGGTAGCTTCATTAGGTATTCATGTTCGTGTCCGGGGTCTGTTGAATGGGTTCTCGAAGAAGAACAATGTCCTGATTGCCGTGTCCGGAGAAGGTTTGGAAATGTTAACACCGGGCCGGAACAGATAAGATATCGATCTGATGTAATCATTTGATCGTCAGGGCACCCATCTCCTTTTTCCATCTTTTTGTGTTTTTTCCAAAACGGTTCCCGTCAGGGATTCCTCGTGTCAGTCGTCGCCCCGCCCCCCCCCCCCCCCCCCCCCCCCCTCCGTGCGGCTTTTCGCCTCAGTTAACCCTATACACACCTTTTTAGGTTTACTGATCTTACACCAAACTTACAGTAGATCAATTTTACATGGTATATTATTACATTCAGCAGTGAATCAATTACATATCATATTGCTTAACACGAATTAACTTTGGGACATATACCACACCTAGCAATACGCCAATCACAATCCCGCTGCCAACACACATGCAGCCAAAATTCACACACAGTCTAATTCCCCGGTAGCACACAATCCAGGCACAATACAAGCACTCGGATGAGAATATCCCTCTGCTGATCAGGAGGGGGTTTTAAAATTCTTTCACGACTTTAAATATACACAATTCCCAAAACACTTACAGTACACTACTGACAAATTCCAAAAACACACAGTGAAAAACAAGATTCCCTTTCTTAGAAAAATTTATAAGTTTAATAAAAATTTAAAAAAATAGACAGTTAGGAAAGACAGAAGCAAAATACAGTTTCTCAGCCGAGGATGCTTGGCACCTAGCCAGCCAGCATACCTGCTAACAAAAAGTTCGCACCTTAAAACTATCAGCCTGTTACATATGTATAAATTCACATGCATTATTCAAACATTCCTTCTGAACGTGAATTTCTTTGTTCAGTTTCAACACCCCCCTCCCCCCCCCCCAATCATTTTATCTGGTAGATCCATCTGCGGGTGGCTCCATTCCATCTGATAACACAGGTCCCATAATTTCTTCTCCCGGGGTTTTGGTCATCTTCATTTGGATAAGATACTTGATAACAGAAGTTCAATAGCTTTTGGTCAGCAATCTTCATGCAGGAATGAAGGATACCTCCCCCTACCTTCTGGCTTGGCCAGTTTAGATGCTACAAAAAAAACCCCCAGTCTTTTAACATTAGGTTACAATCATTTAAAAAAATATACATTCATCACATTTCTAAGCTCTATAAATAAAAGAAAATACAGCACAATCTTCCCACATTATACGTACAGTATTCATTTTAATATTTGTGAAAAGCCAACTATATAATATGCATTTATAACAATATCCCGCCTCAGTTTTTTTATAATTCATTTGGCTCGAGCCATATTCCTTGTTTTCTAGCCTCCATTATTCACTATTTTTTTTCACAGATCAATTTTGCTTCTTCAAAGGGGTCTTCTATGTTATTTTGTTTTCTTTGATATCATGATCTTTTGTGCCATTCCAGATGTAGCCAATTTTGTGTCTATAGGCATTGTTACTACTTGCATGCCTTGAACTACACTTGTGATCAGCTGAATAAAACAAGGGATTAAACAAGGAAGAAATATCAGGCCAGCAGTAGCATATAAGAGAAAAAATCCTAGCTTTTTCCATCATTCTATTCCCAATAGGTTATCCCACCAGATAGCTTTTAGCATCGATTCCCACCTTTGAAGCGGTACGTGAGCTATTTTTCTGATATCATTGACTATATCCAGAACGGCATCCCCATTGTCATCTATTTTCAAACAACAATCTGATTGTATTGGATTATGTAACCTAAAAATGTATATTCTATTTCATCTGTTGAAAGCTGATTTTTGGGAGATGTTATCCTCCTTACTCCAGGGGGGTAGGAGGAGGATGCCCTCTGATAATAGCCTAGCCATTAAAAGCAGGTGGGGCAGTGTTTCTTATTTCTTTCACCACCCCTCCATCCTCCAGGGGGACATCTTCTGATAATGGGCCATTAGGGCCCACCAATGACATGACCATCCCATTGTGAGATGCTCCACACAGTGGGGGAGGAGCCAACTGTTCCTAGCTAGATAAAAACTGGGACTGAAGAACACAAGGTATCCTGTTTTTTCCACTGGATTCCTGGAGGGAGACTGGACCCATCTCGTCACCACTGGACTCTCTACAGGGCCATCTCTACTCCACGGAACCACATCTGTTACTCCAGGAGGACTTATTTGGACTGCTTCCAACACCCTGAGCAACAGGGTGCCAGGTCATATCCCTGACTCTGTCAGGGTTTTTCCAGGATCTTTCTTTGCTTCCTTGCTTGTTTTTTTGTTCTACTACATTTATATTTTCCTTTTTTTTTTTTTTTTTTTTAATATTTCTAGTAAAGAACTGTTACTCCTATTCCCATATCTTTGCCTGAGCACCCCTAATTGCAAAATTATAATAATTTGGAGGGAAGGGGGTTTACATTCTCCATTCCAAGGGAGGCTCTAATTTTCCCTGGCAGACAACTGTCTTTCAAAACCAAGAGACTGATGTATTAAATTTTCCACAAACACTCCCTTCTTCATCTAGTAAATAATCTAAAGCTAACCTATTTTGATATCCTGCAGCCCTTGTTTGGCATTGTTGACTTGATATTAATTCCAATGCCTGACCAGTTTTCTTTATTATTTCTACAACAGCCTGAAGTCTTATGATGCAGTTCAGCATATAAATTGGGGTTCGATATCCCCAACTCCCATCCTGTGCCCAGGTGGCTGGCCCATATTTTTCTAATATGCGTTCAAGGGGGCGATTCTTCATCCCCCCATTTTTGAAATCCTCCAATCAAATCCCTCTTATTTGTTTTTAAGTCCTCATAAACTGGTATCCCTAATTGATCTCCATTTGGTCCTGGTAAAAGAAAGAATCCTGTCTGTATAATTCCCAAAATGCAACTCCCTTTCCACCTAGAGGGGAGTCTGGGGTATGCCCTCTTTCCACATATCCAAAATAAGCCATCTGATGCTTTCCAATAATCATTTTCCTGTCGATTTATATTCTCCCAGAATTTGGATATTTCTGGGATCCCAAAATAAGGGGTTTTTTTCTGTATCATTACATTTAAGAAGTCCAACTTCATTATTATACCTACAATTTCCCTCTTTCATTTTCTTTTGAGTCCAATACTAAGTTGGTTCCTCTGGGATCCACCATGTAAAAGTTCTATTGCTTACCTTATATCTTTTACAGGGATTTTTTCCCACTTCATTTAGAAAATTTTTCCCAGTGTGCCAGAAACATTCTTCCCCTATCACTGTTGAGCTTAAAATCCACCCTTCTGGTCAGTTTTCCCCTTTTATATTTGTCTGGTTCCACTTAAGGAGTTCAACTGGGCCTAAGCTACTGCCTTTCCATGGCCACTCCTCTGACATCAAGGCACCTCCACAGACCCAACAGTTGGTTATATTAAGTTCCTTATTTATTCTTTCCCCCAATTCCACAAACAGATTTTTTCCCAGTCTCAAGATATCACTTTATTTTTCTATTTGCTGGTCCAGTTTTGTATACAAATCTTGAAGTGAAATCTGCACAGAGTTAGATTGCTGTGCTGGTTTAGCTTTTTTGCTTACCAGTTGCTCTTTTACTAAATCTTGGACTTTACCCCCAACAGCATATGTGAAACAAATCAATCTTTCCCCTTTTGGACATTTACTTCCCAACCTGTCACCACTTGTTCCCAAATTTTCCATAATCCAGTATTTTTTCCCATTGTGAATGCAATTATTTAATTTGGATGGGTTATAACAGTGACTGTTGATATGGGTGTGTGTAATAAGGAAGGAACCTCGGTGTCTTTCCATATACAGCTTTCGATAGCATCTGTGACATGATTTTGCCAATATCCCATAAGGGAAAAGACAAAAAATGAGTGACAAAAAAAGGAATAACAGAGGTCCGGTATGGCTTATACCTCCACCTCCCATGCCTATGGGGTTGGTTGCGACCCACAGCAGGTGTATTTGATCTTCTTGGTGGCAAGTACAGTGGTCACCCTGTCTTGCTCTCTATTTCCCTGCCACTTCCTTTTTGTTAATTTCCAGGCAAATAGTCTTTGACACTTCTTAACTGTAGTTTCCCACTGTTCCTCAGTTATTTCCCACTCAACAGGCACTGGTAATTCCCATCCACAAAGCAAAGTTACTATTTCAGCTGTTCTTAGTTCTACCGGGATGGGGAATAGATTTGTCACTCAGCACTTCATACGAGAGCATAACTTTTGTGAACTATAATACCAATTTTTTCCACAATTTAAACATTTAACCCAGCTAGCATGTCCAGTATTGGGATGAATCAGGCAGGGTATATAGTATAATTCTGATGGAGGTAGTAACTCCTCCTGTGTATTAGTCACAAGCTAAGGTGAGAATATAAGAACCCTCTGACTGAAACAGTCCTGATCCTCCTGTTTGAAGTGGAAGTATTCCTCCCCAAGGGGAGTATTGGAGGCATCTCAGAACTCTTCCAGGCTGAACTTGAAACCACTGATATAAGTTTGGCCTTATCTCCCAATTAGGTGTGATTCTTTGTATATTTCTTGGGTCATTTGGGTTCTCACAGTTTATTACCACCCAGTCACCATTTAAGAGTCAGTTTAGTATCACCTGGTTTAGATGTTATAATCCACTCCTTAGGTTCTTCCACGAGTCCTTTGATTCTGCTGGTGTGGATCCACCCTCGTTCCCTGGTCCAGATTGCAGCCTCGGTCGTCAGCAATACCTGAAACGGACCTTCCCACTGTGGAGTTAAAGATTGTTCTTTTAATGTTTTAACTAGTAGCCACTCCCCTGGATGGATATTATGGATTTTAAAGTCTAAAGGTGCGGTTCGAGGGATTATCCCTTTTAACCGCAGATTTTCAAGGGTTTTTGCAATTGTGTTGACATATTTCTTAACACTCATTTCCCCTACATCATAAGTGGCTGTTTTGTGTTGGGTGGTCAGAAAGGGTAATCCAAACATCATTCCATAAGGTGACACTCCCAGGTCTGATCTGGGTTGTGTTCGAACCCTCAATAAAGCCAAAGGTAGGCATTTTACCCACGACATTTGGGTTTCAACTATTAATTTAGTCAAAGTTCCCTTTAAAGTCTGATTCATCCTTTCTACCTGACCTGAACTTTGTGGATGCCATGGGGTGTGTAATTCTCACTTTATCCCCAAGGCTTTAGCTATTTGCTGTAACACTTTTGACGTGAAATGTGTTCCTTTGTCCGAGTCTATCCTATTAACCATTCCATACCTGGGAATAACTTGTTTTAAAAGGGTTTTACAGACCACATTGGCTGTGGATCTGACAGTGGGAATAGCCTCCACCCAATGTGTCAGGTGGTCTGTTATCACTAATAAAAACTTCCATCTTTGTACTTGGGGAAGTTCAGTAAAATCCACTTTGATACTTTGAAATGGTCGAAGAGCTAACTCCTGACCTCCTAATGTTGTTATTCTCATTACCTTCGTATTTACCTTCTGGCAAATTCTACATCTTTCAGTTACTTGTTTTGACAATCCAAAAATTGCAATTCACCTATAATTCCTTAGAAAGTGATCACACAAAGCTTGAGTACCCCAATGAGTTTTTTAATGCAAGTTTTCTAATATTCTCCTACTGAGTGGCTTATTAAGTAACTGTCTCCCATCAGGAAGTTTCCATCTCCCTGATTCATCTGGCTTTCCCCCTATCTTAATTATCCTTCCTCTGCTTCACTGAATTTTGGAGTTTCCAATTCTTCCTTATTTGAGGTCAGAATTAACATAACCTTTTGGATCCCATTCTCTGCTGCATCCTTAGCTTCTTGGTCAGCCAGATTACTTCCCCTTATTTCCAAGGTCATTCCCTTTTGATGTCTTTTGACATGTACTACAGCTAATTCCTCAGGCAATTTTAATGCCTCTAAGACCTTCAAAATAAGACCCTCATGTATTAATCCCTTTCCTTTTGAATTGAGTAACCCCCTTTCTTCCCAAATTTTTCCAAAAGTGTGTACTACCCCAAAGGCATATTTGAGTCAGTATATATAGTCCCTTTCTTATATGCCAAATATTCCAGTGCTCTTTTTAGAGCATATAATTCACAAGTTTGAGTCAACCAGTTTGAAGGTAATTTTTCTTTTTCAATGGTTTGCATACTTTTCCCACCAACCAAAGCATACCCTGACATTCTTTTTCCTTGTAGACACCTGGAAGAACCATCCACATATATTGTTTCCCCTTCTGAAAGGGCTTGCTCTTCCAGATCTTCCTGTACTTCGGTTTGATATTGAATAATTTCTAAACAATTATGTGTTAGGTCACTTTTTGGTTCTCCATATAAAAACTGAGCTGGATTTAAACTTCTGTTTACTTCTAATGTCAAGTCATCACTGTCTATCAGGATTGCTTCATATTTTAGCATCCTAGAATCTGTTAACCATTTTTCAGCCTTTTGATTTAACACATTTCAGACTGCATGAGGTGTACATACAATTAGTTTACTTCCAAAAGTAAGCTTACGGCTCTTCTCTACCAGAATTGCAGTGGCTGCTATAGCTTGAATACACACTGGCCATCCATGGCTCACTGGGTCCAACATCTTTGATAAATAAGCTATTGGTCTCTTTATTCCTCCCCACTGCTGAACCAAAACTCCATGAACTACTCCACTTTCCACATTCACATACAGATGAAAAGGTTTTTCTAATGAAGGTAAGCTCAAAGCTGGCACTTTTCGACTTCAATTCTTCTAATTTATCATAATCTTCCTTGGTCCACTTTATATCATCTCCCTCTGTCAATTTTCCATATAAAAATTTACTGCCTGTGTATACCTTTCAATCCATAATCTACAATATCCCAATAATCTGAGTAGCTTTCTGATTTCCTTCTTTGAGCAGGGAGCAGGGAGGGATAAAATTACTGCAATTCTCTCAGAGTTTAGCTTTCGGCTACCTTTGCTTATTAAATGTCCAAGATATTTTACTTCAGATTCTGCAAATTGCAGTTTCCCCTTTGATACTCTTAGTCCTTTTTCCCCAAGAAAATTCAAAAGTTTTATGGTAGCTTTCCTAACTTCAACTTTAGCTTCCCCTGATAATAAGAGATCATCCACATATTGGATAATTTGTATTCCAGGAGGAGTGGAGAAGGCTTGCAGTATTTTTTCTAAAGCTTGTCCAAATAGGTTCGGAGACTCAGTAAAACCCTGCAACAATTTCGTCCATCTTAGTTGCTGCTTTCTCCCAGTATCTGGATCCTCCCACTCAAAGGCAAAGATATTTTGGCTTTCCTTGGCTAATGGACAAGTCCAGAAAGCATCTTTTAGATCCACCACACTAAACGTCTGATGCTGGGGTGGGACCTTACATAGAAGAGTATAGGGATTGGGTACCACTGGGTAACAGGTCTGAGTTCTCTTATAAACCTCCTGTAAATCTTGTACTAATCTGTAATTCCCATCAGGCTTCTTTACTAGCAGAATAGGGGTATTATGAGGAGACATAAAAGGATCTAATGTCCCATCCTTTATTAGCCCTTCTATTACTGGCTTCAAACCTTCTCGTCCTTCCAAGAATATAGGGTACTGACGTACACGTATAGGACACTCTTCTCTTTCAATTGTGACCCTTATGGGGTCAATGTTTAGTCCTCCCCTATTTCCTTCTCCAGCCCAAACTTCTTTGCTAATTTTATCCTCATCCTCTTGATTAAGTTTTAAAATTTTAGCTGTCATTTTTCCTTCTTGTGGTATGACCCCTGTCCCCAGCTTTACCTGCAAGTCTCTCCCTAATAAGTTGCTACCTGCCCCAGGAACCAATAAGACATGTCCCATCCAAATTCTAGTTTCACCTTCAATCACCACATTTTTAATGACAGGAACTGTAAAAGTTTCTCCTTTTGCCCCTGATACCTTTACAGTGTCTTTACTTACACTACAACCTTTTGGAGTGTTTAATAGGCAGGTTCTTTCTGCCCCTGTATCGACCACAAATTCTAATTCCTCCTCCTGGGGACCCACTTTTAAAGTTATCACAGGCTCCAGATGGTATTTGTCCCCTAAAAAATAGAGCCTATGACTTCCCTATTCTTCTTCTTGGTTTATCTCTCAGAAAATTTTCAAATCCTTTTTTAGGTGAGGGCACTCACTTGTGTAATGTCTTTCCTTCCCGCAAAAGAAACAGGCATTCCTAAGGTGCTCCTGGGATTTTGTTCGTACCGGGGCTCTGTTTCTCTCCTTTTCCCTGTCTCTAAGACCTGAATGTCGAGGAGTGGTACCTGGGAGCTTTGGATTTCTTTGAAAATTATTTTCTCGCATCATGGCTACCATAATTTTTGCTTCTACTTTGGCTTTTTCTTCATCTCTTCTAACATAAACTTTTTGGCCTTCCCTTAATAAATCATTTAGTGGTCTCTTGTGCCAGTCTTCCATTTTTTCTAGCTTTTTCTAATATCCGGCCAGGCATGAGTAACAAAATTAACTCTTAATAAAGCCTGTCCAGCAGTTGTCTCAGGATCTATTCCTGAATATTGTTTCATATTTCTCTTAAGTCTTTCTAGCCATTCTGTTGGTGTTTCTTCTTTTGCTTGCTGTCTTTCAAAGGCTTTCTTGACATTCTGACCTCATGGTACAGCCTCTTTTATTCATTTGATTATCAAACTACGATAATTATTCATAGATCTCCGTCCTGCTTCATTGCTATGATTCCAGTTTGGAGATGCTATTGGCATTTTTTGGTCTCCTGGCTCTCCCTGTGGGTTTTCCCTTTCCCAAATCCTTATTCCAGCAGCTCTAATCATCTGCCTTTCTTCCTGGGGAAAAAATAATCTTCATAATTGATTGCAACTCCTCCCAAGTAAAAATGTTTGGTCCTAAAAATTGGTTGATTTGCTCAGATGTACCTATAGGATCCTCCAATAATCCTTTAATTTCCTTTTTAAAATTTCTGACTTCTGAAGAAGTCAAAGGGTCATTTACAAAACCTGTGTTCCCCTCTCCTATAGGAACTTCTCGTAATGGGAATAAATTAATCCCTCTATCCCAGCTTTTCTGTTCTTTATCCTTACCAGAGCTATCTGTATGTTGGTATGGTGTTTCCCCTTTAAGAGGAGAATTCCTCCGGCTAGCAGGAGCTGTCGTTACCAAGGAAACTGTGGCCAAGGCAGGGGTTGCTGGGCCTGGCAGAGAGGGAGGGGCGGAGGCGGGGGTTCGCCCTGGAGCTGAGTCCTCCAAGAAGGGGAGGGGGTAGGCGGGGGCTGCTGCCGGAACCGCCGACAGGACTGGGTCTTCTGGCGGAAACCAGATCGGGGCATGGATCTTCTGCACGTGGTCTTTACTGGCTGCACCCAGCACGGCCGGAGCCACCACGGGCAGAGCCACTGGGGCCGGGACAGCCGGAGTAGCCCTGGGGAAGGCGGACGGGGGATGGGTGGCCGGAGCGGCCGTGGCTGGGACAGGCGCAGGCGGGGCAGCCATGAACGGCTGGGCAGCCGGCGGCACGGGAGCGGGAGTGGGCAGGACGGCTGCGTACGGGGGAGCAGCCGGCTGGGGAACAGGGTCGGGCAGGATGGCTGGCAGGAGCAGGGGAGAGACCGGCGCGGGAGCGGGGTCGGGAGCGGCGGCTGGCAGAAGCATGTGTGAAAAGTGCATATTATATGGCTCTACGCAAGATATTTACTATATGTGTTATGTTGTGCTAATTGTTAATGTGGTATTAATATTTTGATAGTATAGTGAGACGTTAATTTTGAGGAACTAAGGATTTTTTAGGAAAGTTAAGATAATAAGTTGCTGAATTAGCTGAAGTAGATAGGTAATCTTTGTTCGCAGTTAACAGAAGCCGGATCTTAGATAAGCTACCCCGGATCTTGTAACTCATTTCTTGTCAGGTTTACGTTTATGTAGTTGTCCTTGTCATGAAAAACAGAATGTGGTAAATAAGACATAAGATAGCTGCAGATTTCCTGCTTAAAGGACCCATTGAACACAGGAAACTGTAAGTTCTACCAAGGAATCATTTGTCACGAATGCATTGAAAAGGTAGAAAGGTCAGGACGAGGAAGACTCATCTTACTTCCTCATTTTAGGTGACCCCTCCCCAGAAGAGACCCCCGACTCATTTTAAGAAACAAAGTACGCATGCTTAATAGCCTTTTTGCCAATTAGCATACGAAGCGAGGAATGGGAGGTGACAGGGGTATGAATATGCATTTGTATTTTGGATATTCAACACTTTTGTAAATAAAAGACTTTGTAATTACCTGTGAATTTTGCAGTGCGAATTAGGGAACTATCCCGCGTGCTGCCCGGCCGTAATAAACATACACTTTCTAACTTTAAACTGTTAGAGAGTTTTTGTCCGTCACAGTTGGGTATCGATACTAGATCAATACCCATATTTCTTTAATAAATCATTTTGGCGAGCCAGGCAGGAGACTGCTCTCTCTGGCCGTGGGGCCAGCGGGGTCCAGGACCCCTCTGGGCGCCCACCCGGAATTTTCTAAGAAGAGGGCTCCTGCAGTCCTGCTGACCACCCGGGGAAAGACCAGAACCTGCTGGAACTACGGACAAAAGGTATGTTTATATTTGAAAATAGGTACCTTGGTATAGGCGGTTGGTAAGACACTGAGAGACGTCTCGTGCACAACATACGCCTCTTGGGTTTGTTTGTAAAAGTTGTGACAGCTCTGCGGAGCTTGGTATCAGTGGTTTGGTAGTCCGTGTCCCGTAGTGGGGACAGCGGCAACCTGTCTTTGTTGTGTCATCTTGCAGTTTAAAGGTGCCTTGGTAGTCCGTGTCCCGTAGTGGGGGCAGCGGTAACCGGTTTTTTGTTATGTCATCTTGCAATTTAAAGATGACTTGGTAGTCCGTGTCCCATGAGGGGGGCAGCGGCGGCAGTGAAATAACCGGTGTTGTTGTCATGTATTAGGAGCAGCGGTGGCTCTGGTTACAGTTTGTGGTTCAAAGGTACCTTGACAATCCGTAATCCGTGTGGCGAGCCCGTGCTGGGACGCGAAGGGTCCCGTTGTGGGTCGCGGAAAATCCCGATTGCGGCCCCGAGTGCACGGAGTGTGTGTGGTGTGAACGGATCCGTGTTCTGTGGTCTTGTGGTTTTGTGTGTTTGTGTCTTCAGGTGTGGAAGAATTATTGGTGCACCGTAAGTATCGTGGTCTGTGGGAGTTTGTGTAAGCGTTTTGATTTGTGTGATTTTGGAGTGTGTTAGTAACCTGTGTAAATGGTTTTAGGAGTTTTGCAAGCTTGAAGTTGTAAAAGCCTTTTGAATTCCCCGCCTGATCAGTGGAGGGATACCTCTGTTTGCAGGACGGAAGGATTTAAAGTGTTTGTATTGTATCCAGATTGTGTGCTGGAGGGGAATTAGACTGTGTGTGAGCGTGAACAGCGAGTGCTTTTGGCAACAAGATTTTGCTGACGTTTTGTTAGGTGAGGAAAAAAAAAAAAAAAAAAAAAAAAGCATTTGTGTTAGTTTAAATTGTTTGTTTTTGAACTAAAAGGAGCAAGCGGCGTAAGGAGGTTTGAAACCCGAGCCAGCCCCAGGAATTGGGAGGGGGCGATTTGTTTCCCAGGTAACCGCAGGGGAATCCAGGCTCTGCAGCCTCGGGCCGCGTCTCTAAACTCCCTCTAAAACCCTAAGAAGTTCTTTTGGCAAGTGAGTGTTTTAGTTAAAGGGTAAAAAGTTTTTGCTTGTTTGTGAGGTTTGCAGTTGCTAGAGTGTGTGGCAATATTTTAAAGTCCTGGTGGTGTAGTCCTTAACCACAGAGTGGAGAGGCAGCATGGGATCAGGGTTATCCCCCCACCTCCTTCTCACGGAGGGATTTGTGTGTGGTGTCCCGGCCGAAATCCGTAGGATTTTTCGGCGGGACCTTGTTGAAACTTCTGGTGGAGTGTGTTTGGGGTCGTGAGGGACCCCTGGCTATTTTCTTTGTGAACCTAAAACGGTTGGTGTTTGGAGTTGGGTCTCTCTAAGAAAAGGCTTTGATTGTGTGCAGAAAGCAGAGAGCCCAGAACTTATACCCAGAGTTAGCAGAAATAGCCGATAAATTTTTGGTGCTGAGAAGTGCAATTGAAGTAGTCTACTTTGTGTTTTGTAACATCTTGGACCAAAAGGGATTCTAAACATGGGGGCAAATGAGAGCAAAGAGATTCCCAGAGGAAGCCCTTTAGGGTGTATCTTAACACACTGGAAGGAACTGGTGGGCTGTGGTGGTACCGAAACTAAGAGGGAGCTTGCTAAGCTTTGTACACAATGGTGGCCATTATATAAACTTGATGAAGGTGTGAAGTGGCCAGTAAATGGTACACTGGACTATGAGACATTATTACAATTGATGCTTTTCCTTCGGCATGAACAAAAGTGGCAAGAAGTAGCTTATGCTGATATGTTTTTCAGTCTCAGGAATCATCCCGAGTGGCAAAGGGATTGTGGAATGAGGTCACCATCTGATCCTTTAGTATTAGCCCTTGAAAAGGATAATAAAGCTACTAAAGGGAAGCCCAAACGGTGTTGTAGTACCTGCTCGATAAATCAGAGGTGCACCCATCCTGACAAAGTATACCAAGCAGAGGCTTTGGAACAAGAGACAGAAGACATACTTAAGCCAGCCCCTAGGAGGCAGGAAAGGAGGAGGGTGGTGGGGGACGCAAATTCAGAACCATCATTGACTCCAACCCCCCCACTTCATCTTTAGCTTCATCTTCCTTTGGGAGGACAGCAACAGAGGTAGGGGTTTCTCCACCCACTCCTAAACCCCGGGATCCGTCACTGCCTAGCAGTGACAGTGAGTGGGATGAACCTGAACCCCTCCCACCAGGTCCTAAGATTCCCTCACGAGGACCTATAGCATCAAGGACCCGAAAACAAACCAGAGTTGTCGTACAAGCACCTCTAAGACAAGCAATAACCTCTGATGGGGAAACAAAACTGATTAAAGTTCCCTTTTCCTCAATTGATTTAGAAATTTAGGAAAGGATTGCTAAGGGCTATCGAAGTGATCCTATAGGGGTTGCTAAGAAAATGAAGTTTATGGTTAAGCAGCATTCACCTGATTGGGCAGATCTGCAACTGCTACTTGATGCCTTAACAGAAACTGAGAAGCAATTAGTTTTGAAAGTAGCTGGGGATCTGGCTGAGGATGATTGTAGGACAACACAGGAGGATGTTAAAGATGTATTTCCCCTTCAAGACCCAGGTTGGGATCCTAATGATGATGAGGAGTTAGGGCGGTTAAAGAGATACCAAGAACTAATAGTAAAAGGGCTAGAAAGAGCAATCCCCAAAACCATAAACTGGTCAGCCTTATATGCTATCAAACAGGGCCCCTCTCAAACACCTTCTGAATTTCTAGATCACCTGCGAGACGCAATGCACCGACACACCACCCTGGATCCTGGATCTGATGAAGGAACGCAGCAATTAATAAATTTATTTTTAGGACAATCCACAGGAGATATCAGGCGGAAACTCCAGAAGATCCGGGGCCCAAACAGCTGGAATTTAGAAACTTTATTAGATGAGGCCTGGAGAGTTTTTAGTAACCGGGAAGAAGGGTATAAACAAGGGATGAAGAAACTAGCAGCAGTAGTAAAAGAAGGAGAAAAAGGGAAACATGGGCAAGGTCCACCAAAACAAGGACCACCCCGACTAGGAAAAGATCAATGTGCATTTTGTAAGAAAGTTGGTCACTGGAAAAACCAGTGCCCAGAATTAAGAAAGGGTAATGAACATAGAAAAGGTGATCAGAAAAGGGAAAAAGTAGTTGCTCATGTAAAAGAGGACTGAAGGGGACCGGAGGGCCCTACCCTAGGGGACCCTCTGGTTATAGTTAAACTGGGGAACAAAGAAAAAGAAGTGAAATTTTTGATAGATACAGGGGCAACATTTTCAGTGTTGAATAAGGCCCTAATACCTGTAACCAATGACTATGTTATGGTAAAGGCGGCAACTGGCCAATCTGAAAGAGCTTATTTTTGTAAACCATTGAAGTATAAATTGGGAAAACAGTGGGGCATCCATTGATTTTTATACATGCCTAATGCTCCATCTGCACTTTTGGGCAGAGATTTGCTAGAGCAGCTGGAAGCAAGAATAATATTCAAAAATGGGGAAATTAGTTTGGAGGTAAAGGATCAACAATATGTAGAACTGTTAAGCTTAATGCTAATAACCAAAGAAATTGAAGTGGCAAGTGAAAAGGAAAATTTTAGGAAAATAATGGATCAAGTATTTCCAGGAGTGTGGGCCTCCAATATACCAGGAAGAGCAAAGAATGCACTACCAGTGCAAATCAGGCTTAAAGAAGGAGGACAGCCAGTAAGGGTTAAACAATACCCCCTAAAGAAAGAAGATATAGAAGGGGTTAGCCCAATTATTGAGAACTTTCTGCAGCTAGGACTACTGAGAGAGTGTCAATCTGATTTTAATACTCCTATTCTGCCAGTAAAGAAACCTGATGGGTCATACAGATTAGTACAAGATTTAAGGGCTGTTGACAAGGTAACTGAAGACTTGTATCCAGTGGTTGCCAATACCTACACCTTGTTAACCCATTTAACACCTGAACTAACTTGGTTTACTGTTCTAGATCTAAAGGATGCTTTCTTTTGCCTCCCTCTCCATGAAGCCAGCCAGAAAATTTTTGCATTTGAGTGGGAAAGCCCTAAAACTAGAAGAAAAACTCAGCTCACATGGTGTGTGTTACCGCAGGGGTACAAGAACTCCCCCACTATACTTGGGGAACAGCTTGCCAAGGATTTAGAGTCCTGGGAACCTCCACCAGGAGAAGGACAGTTACTCCAGTATGTGGATGATCTCTTAATAGCCACCCGGACCCAGGAGACATGCGTGGACTGGACGGTAAGCCTCCTAAACTTTCTGGGTCTGCAAGGGTATCGAGTATCCCAGAAGAAAGCCCAAATGGTGAGGCAAACAGTTATTCACCTGGGTTACAAAGTGAGTGCTGGACAAAGGACTCTGGGGCAGGATCGCAAGGAAGCAATATGCCAGACCCCGAAACCTCAGACAGTGAAAGAACTAAGAACCTTTTTAGGCATGACAGGGTGGTGCAGACTGTGGATTTATAACTATGGGTTGCTTGTTAAACCTCTGTATGCCTTGATCACGGAAGGGAGCAGAGATCTTCAGTGGACAAAAGAAGCAACCCGAGCCTTTGACCAGCTAAAGAAAGCCCTTATGTCAGCTCCAGCCCTAGGACTTCCATACGTGAGTAAACCATTTTTCTTGTTTTCTCATGAGAAGCAGGGGATTGCCTTGGGAATATTAGCACAGAACTTAGGCCCATACCGGAGGGCAGTGGCCTATCTTTCCAAGCAACTGGACACAGCAGCTAAAGGATGGCCAGGGTGCCTCAGAGCAGTTGCAGCAGTAGCAATAAACATCCAAGAGGCACGCAAATTCACCCTAGGCCAGAAGATGACTGTGCTAGTATCTCACACAATGTCTGCAGTCCTTGAGGCAAAAGGGGGACATTGGCTCTCCCCACAGAGATTTCTGAAGTACCAAGCCATACTGGTAGAACAAGATGATGTTGAAATTGTGGTAACTAACATTGTGAACCCAGCTTCCTTCGTCAGCGGGAGTACAGGAGAACCAGTGATCCATGACTGCCTGGAGACCATTGAAGCCACATACTCGAGCCGCCCAGATCTGAAGGACACCCCGCTTGAGGATGCTGACACCTGGTTTACTGATGGAAGCAGCTATGTCGTCAGTGGAAGAAGGCACGCTGGGTATGCAGTTACCACAAGCAGAGAGGTAATAGAGTCTGGGCCATTACCAACTAATACATCTGCACAGAAGGCTGAAATAATTGCCTTAATCTGAGCCCTAGAGCTGGCAAAAGGAAAATAGATCAACATCTACACGGACTCAAGGTATGCATTCGGAGTGGTTCATGCTCACGGAGCCATCTGGAAGGAAAGAGGACTGCCGAATTCACAAGGCAAGAGTATTAAACACGCACAAGAGATACTGAGGCTATTAGATGCCGTACAACTACCTGAGAGAGTAGCCGTAATGCACATAAAGGCACACCAAAAAGTGAGCTCTGAATTGGAAGAAGGGAATATGCTGGCGGACAGAGAGGCAAAAGAAGCAGCAAAAGGTGAGGTACCCGATAAGGCTGTTGAGGCAGCATTGATTCCAGATGGAAAAGTTTCTATTGAAGTCTTTTGCAGAAAAAACCTTAGAACCACAGTGGGAAGGACCATTCCAGGTGCTCCTCACTACCTTCACTGCAATCAAGATCCAAGAACAGAAGGCCTGGATCCATCACTCCCGAGTGAAGAAAGCCCCAGAAGGAATTTGGAAAGCCACACCAGGCGATAACGAACTGAAGCTGAAGCTCACTCGGAACAACGAATAAATGGACTAAGAGTTATTTTGGACATTATGTGGAAAGTTGTAACTATTGTAGTAATTACCTTAACCATAACAGGAGTCAACACAATACCACGAAGGTATAATGTGACTGGGATATACCAGTGCCAAGGAAGAGCCTATGATCCTTACTCTCGTAAGGCTTTAAACAAGATACTAAAAGTCACAAATGCAAGCTAGTGGGAGGGAAGAAATGTTTGGGGATGTAAGTATGCATTCGTACAGGATGGGTTCCACGAGGCTTACCATCCACCCATGAAACTCATCAGGGTTAGTCCTGAATGCTGTGATAAATGCTTGAGTACATGTCTAGAGTTTAGGCTCAAAATAGAAGGGTGTGCGATAAAAGGGTATGACATTGACTTTAACATCACTCAGGTATGTACTGAGTATCATAAGAACCAGACCAAGATCACTCCACCAGTGCCAAGAAAGGCTGTGATCACCAAGATGCCAGCTATTCCAGAAGTAGAGGAACAAATAACTCCTGTAGTTACCAAAATTGGGCCATATGCTATTAAGAAGACAGGAGTTCAGAAGCTGATAGTTAACCCAAAGTGGTCTTTAAAACGAGTAGAAATGGGAGTACAGGTAAATGCTTCACACGTTCGGCCAGAATGTGCCCCATTTCTCAGGAACTCCTTTATGGACTGGACTACTTGGCTTCAAAAAAGTATGCCTCCCAATTTTAGGAACAAGAGGCATCTCACTGGATTGCTAGGAACAGGACTGGGAGTGCTGAACACAATAGATTCAGAAGTGTTGCTGAATAAATTAACCACAATAGGGAGCGATTTAGTCAAACTACAACAACCTTTGCAATCCTCTCTACTAGCACTAGGTAACAATCACTGGAAATTGACCAAGATATTACCAGAATGGGAAGACACAGAGGAGCGAGATCATGAAGTAATAATTAACGCACTAGGCACAGCTAGTGAAAACATCTCGTTGGCCCTAGGGTGTACTCAGGCACAACTGTGGATGCAATCAGTGGCTGCTGCAGTTATCAGGGAAGGTGGAGAAGGAATATTCCCTGCTGAAATTCGCAAAATTGTCTGGGATAATGCCTCTGACATGGAGAGGGAACTTCAGTCCTGGTGGATGTTGGTCAATTTCACCTATAACCCTGTGACTAGTGTAGTGACAGCCTTTGTTTTAACTATACATGATGCCTCAGTGGACTTAATACACCCAATAGTCCCCTTAGGATTAAACCACGAGGGAACTGTATTGTACCCTTCTGAACACAGAATGTGGGCACTAGAAATTAAATGAAAGTGGCAAACTATTAATCTAGAGCCCTGTACTGTGAGGAGACAACTAGGATACATATGTGAAGGGACATTAGAGGGTGACAAAGACACTTGTTTAGACACAGACCAAAGTATTTGTCACTTTGAAACACATCCAGGCAAACAGACAACTTCACTTGTGTATATAGGACAAGGTTGTGTCTGTCTTAGGACAGCATGCCCCATCATAAGGATAGACAACCAAATCGTGAATGAGACTCAATTCAATTTGTGTGTTTGCAATTTTGTTAGAATTAAGGGATGTGATTTTTCCTATCAGGTACCCGTAATATCACATCAATATATAAAGGCCAACCTAGCCACTGTGGAGAAGATACTGCCTGTGCCCATAGGAATGAATTTGACTTTAGTTGCTCAATTGCTGAAGCATCATGAATTGAGAGAAATCTTAAAAGAAATTAAAGATGAAGGGAAAAAGACATTAATTACTATACACCATGACACAGAGACCATCAAAAGGGTTTTTAAAAGGCTTGAGGAACATTTGTCTCATCATTGGTGGGATGTGCTTTTTGGGTGGTCACCAACAGCAACCGGAATATTGAATACCTTAATCCACCCTATAGTTGTGTTGCTTATTTTGGTCAGCATAAGTTTAGTGTTATCCATTGTAATACTTGTTTGGAACTGGAGGATGCTACGACGAGTGGCAGCTTTAACATCACTGTCAAAGGCGTATGGCTTGGTCTTGAGAGACACTAGCTGTACAGCTTGGATAGATGAGGAAGACTCTGTATACTGAGTAAAAGAATTTACTCATTTCAAAGAAGAAGTGGGGAATGAGACGTTAATTTTGAGGAAGTAAGGATTTTTTAGGAAAGGTAAGATAATAAGTTGCTGAATTAGCTGAAGTAGATAGGTAATCTTTGTTCGCAGTTAACAGAAGCCGGATCTTAGATAAGCTACCCCGGATCTTGTAACTCATTTCTTGTCAGGTTTATGTTTATGTAGTTGTCCTTGTCATGAAAAACAGAATGTGGTAAATAAGACATAAGATAGCTGCAGATTTCCTGCTTAAAGGACCCATTGAACACAGGAAACTGTAAGTTCTACCAAGGAATCATTTGTCACGAATACATTGAAAAGGTAGAAAGGTCAGGACGAGGAAGACTCATCTTACTTCCTCATTTTAGGTGACCCCTCCCCAGAAGAGACCCCCGACTCATTTTAAGAAACAAAGTACGCATGCTTAATAGCCTTTTTGCCAATTAGCATACGAAGTGAGGAATGGGAGGTGACAGGGGTATGAATATGCATTTGTATTTTGGATATTCAACACTTTTGTAAATAAAAGACTTTGTAATTACCTGTGAATTTTGCAGTGCGAATTAGGGAACTATCCCGCCGTGCTGCCCGGTCGTAATAAACATACACTTTCTAACTTTAAACTGTTAGAGAGTTTTTGTCCGTCACAGTTGGGTATCGATACTAGATCAATACCCATATTTCTTTAATAAATCAATAGTAAATGTACTTTTGTAGTTAAAATGTAGTTTTTATGTACCAACCACAGGAAAATGTAAATCTTTCAAAGAAGAAAGAATTTACTACTTTCTTATCAGAAGAGACCAGCTCCTCCTGCTTCTCTCAGCCTAGTGGACACCATAGAGATTAAAGGAAAAAAGTGATACTAACCAGAGACAATTCTTTGTTAGAATAGAATTTATCCATTATGTATGAATTGTATGAATATTCAACAGGCTATTGCTTTTAAGAGATAATCCTTTGTTAACAGGGGTCCTTCTTCAGAGCTTGTGGCTCGGGAGAGGCACCCAGACGTCTGTAACTTTGTTTTTATTGTCTTGTATTGTCCTAACTCTAAAATTATTCAATTTTTTACTCTAATTCTATTTTTATAACCATCTTATTTACTATTAAACTTTTAAAATTTTAAAACAAGTGATTGGTGTTTATCACACATGGGAGGCAAAATTTTAAGGAGATCCAAGCCCTTGTCTCTCTTTTGATCTTCTTGCTCTGTGTCTGGGGTTTCTGATATTTTTAAAATACTTATCCCCATAGGGTCTGTATCTGCTATCCAGCATGCAGCATATGTTTTTTCCACCGGTTTAAATGGTTCTTTTGAACTTACACATATGTTTAAAGCCTGACAAATCCACACTTCAGAAGAGCCATATCTAGGCCAATAAATGTGGTCAGATCTTATTTCCCTTTTTGTCCATTCTCTCATACAGTATTGAATCATCTTTACTTTGTTATTTTTTCTTGTACAAGGATCTATATCCCAATTTACTAACATAACTCCCAAAGGGCTATCTTGGGGTATTTCTGCTGGTAACTCTTTTTTTCTTTTTTTTTTTTTTTTTTTTCCCTGAACCGTGAGTTTTACTGATTTTCTGTCCCATTTTTCAGGATTTTATCTATTTGTCCCTGGTCTCTGTTTCCCACTTTTCCTAATGTTATGAAAATTAATCCGCAAACATCAGAGGTTTATGTCCAAAAAGGAGACAGAGGAGTCCTTTTACTTTATTTGAATAAAGGGAGAGGCCATGGGGCATTTCCCCTGGGGTCTCTCAGTTTTTCAGAGGATGCAGCCTCCTTTTTATCCTAATTTCCCGGCCGCATTTCCCTCTCTCTTTCCCCATTGGCTGAGGTACTTGAGAGGTACAGACTTCCCGAAATGCCTAAGACCACAGATTCCCCTTTTAATGTATAACTCCGCTAATTTTTAATTCTTATGGGATTTATGGTTTTTCCCCATTGTTGCTTTCATCTTTCAATATTCAATTTCATTTACAAACAGACCTATGGTTTGTTTGTAAAGGCAAGTATCTTGCTTTTCCATTCATCAATCAATAGAATCCTTCCCATTGTTTTGGTTATCTCTCAGTGCTAGTTTTATCTACCAGCAGACCCAGGGCTTGTTTGTAAAGACAAATCTTGTCATTCCTCTCAATCCCTCCTCTTTTATTTTTAATAACTGTCTTTACAAATTTTAGTTATCATTGACTTAATTTTCTGTTCTTGGGTCTTTTTTGGTTTTGCAATTATTTGCAGTGACATCAATTTCTGTCTTTTTGTAGCTATATCTGGATCAGTAGGCATGGCCACTACTTGCATCCCTTTGATCACGTGTTGAATAAGTTGTACTAAGCAAGGGATCATGCATGGTAAAAAGATAAGAGTTGCTACAACACATAAGAGGAAAGAAAAACATTTGTTTAACTCATAGTTCACTGGGTAACTATGAAAACATGTCCTATTCTATCTTTTTTATGTTTGGACTGGCACGAGCTAACTTTTTTTATTCCTTTTGTTATTTGTTTTACAAGTTTTCTATTGTCATCTATTTGCAAACAGCAGTTTGAGTCATTTGATTTGCCACACACTTCTCTTTCTTCTGCTAATAAATAATCTAATACAATCTGATGTTGGAATATTGCATTTCTAAGCTCTCACATGAGGTTTCCACTTGCAGTTACATCCCAAATCTGTTTTGTTGGATGTGGACTAGAACCTATTAAAAAAGGTCCAAGTTCTATTCTGGTGTTGCCATTTTTACTGATAGTCACAGACAACGTGTCCTACTTGTGGAATTATTTCGGGGGTAGCTTAAAAATAAAGGGTCAAAAAACCACTTATCCTTCCCCACTGCTTTACAGCCTTCAAAATATTTTTGGTAATTGTGATATATGACCTAAAGTTAATTCGTGTTAGGAAATGTGATATGTAATTAATTCATGGTGAAATGTCGTGATATGCAATATAAAATTGATCTGCGTTCAATCTGTAATAAATACGATAGACCAAATTCAATAAATCAAAATTTAGAATTTTTTTTGAGACAAAATAACAGTCTCCGATAGCCACAATTAAAAGGGCAGCGTCGAACCCCGGGGTTTCGGCGCTGGGTGAACATGGTAACACACTCTGTCAGTATGTCACCCCCTCAGTTCACATTTTTGGTCTGGGGCTGTCGACTTTTATACACTGGTCCACAGAGAGAAAATTGGGATCCTAAGGCTCCCTCTTCTGAGGCAGCTTCATTAGATATTCATGTTTGGGTTCTGGCGGGTTGAATGGATTTGAGCTGAAAAACAATGTCTTGATTGTTGCGTCCGGGGACGGTGTAGAGATGTTAATGTCGGGCAAGAACAGATAAGATATCGATCTGATGTAATCATTCGGTCCTCCGGGTTCTCCATCTCCCTTTTCCGTCCTTTTGTGTTCTCCTCTAACGATTCCCAGCAGAAGTCTCCTCGTGTCCCTTTTCATGTAATTCTTGGCATAGTTTTCTCGTGTCCCTCCCGTGCAATCTTTTAGCAAAAGAATTCCTTTTGCCCCTCTCCGTGCTGCTTCAGTCCCAGTTAACCCATTGTGTACTCGATTAGAAATAAAACTTGCAGTTTACAGAGAACAAGTTACATATTATAACATTTAACACGAATTCAACTTTAGGACATATATCACAATCCCCCCCCCTTCTATTTTAACCTATTTAATTCGTGTTTCGGTTATAGTCTTTTTTTTCTTTTTATGATAAAAAAGCCTCTTAACCGACTACTTGTACATTATTCTTTTTGTATTCTTTCCTCTGATTCACTCCAATAAGTTTTTTTCCACATTCCCTTCTTGTACTCGAGCTTCGAATCTCGCAAGTACTTCAGCGGCCCTGCTCTTTTCCTCATTTAGCTTCATGATTTTTGGTACTGCATTATTTTTATTCAGTCCCCCTGAAGCCAATTCGGGATCTATAGGTAGAGATGCGATCTGCATCCCTTGGACTACCGTGTGAATCAATCTGATAAATAAAGGTATCAAGCATGGTAAGAAGATTAACCCCGCCACTGAGCATAGAATGAAAAATCCCACTTTCTTCCACCAACCTCTTGCCCCAAACAATTGGTCCCACCGGGAAGCCTGAAGTATCGAGTTCCATTTCTGAACTGGCACATGAGCCACTTTCTTAATTTCAGCTGCCAAACCTCTAATCGTTTCCCCATAGTCATTGATTTCTATGCAGCATTTGGATTCATTGAATTTTCCACACACACCTCCTTCCTCTGCTAACAGATAATCCAGGGCGATTCTATTCTGGTACACAAAAGCTCTCATCTGCGAATGCTGTCGAGCTAAGAGTTCCAATGCATCTGAGGTGTGATTAGAGACTATTTCTACTACGGCCTGCAACCGGATCAGTCTATTTAGTAAATAGACTGGAGTCCGGTAACCCCAGCTCCCATCCTGGGCCCATGTAGCGGGGCCATAGTACTCTATTATGCGTTCTGCAGGCCACTCCTCATTTCCCCATTTTTGGTTCCCCCCCGCCTGCAGGAGTTCCCTTTTTGTTTTTCGTCTTTTTTGGCTGAGGGTCTCATACAATGGGGCTCCTAACAGGTTACTGCCTGATCTGGGTAAAGTGAAAAAGGAGGGTCTAATCATCCCCAGAGTACAGGATCTTTTCCATTTCCGGGGTAATTCGCTATAAGCCTTTTTCCCGCAAATCCAGTAAATTCCACTCGGGGCTCTCCACGTCCTGTCTGTATTTTCTGGTTTTTCCCAAAACTCCTTTAAGTCTGTTAAGGAATGGTAGGGGTTAGCACCAGTTAATTCGTGCTAACACAATTCAATTTCACTTACCCAGTTTCACCCTTTTTCTTTGTCCTTCCTCCAGTACCCATTTGGTGGTTCAGGCTGCCACACTTTAGTTTTGTTATTTGAGTTTACTGTTAACGTGGATAGGCAGGGGGCGTAACCCACTAAATCCGTATATGCGTTTCCTTCTCTGCTAATGCAGGTTGTCCCTATTATTCTCTCATCTAAGGTCCACCCCTCGGGTCAGGACATTGTTTTCAGGAGTTTGCTATCCCATTTTAGGAGTTGTTCAGGTGCTAAACTCTCCGCCTTCCAGGGCCATCGTTCAGCCGATTTCAGCCCCCCACAAATCCAACAGTTAGACAGTCCTAATTCGGTGGCAATTTCCTGTACTAGATCTACAAAGAGATTTGTGCTAGGGGCAGGCAAGCTCCAATCACTAGATTGTTTCTCTAATTGTTCATATTGTTCGCTAAGTGTCCTCATTCTCTCTTGCTCCATCTTTTTCCTTTTTGTTTCTGAGTCATGCCTCTTTAGTTCTTGGGCTACTTTTTGTATCTTGTTTTCTGGGTCCATTCCTTCCTCATCCTTAGAGAAACAGAAGATCTTATCTAGTTTTAAGCAGATCCTTTCATCGTTTTTGCTTAACAGATCGAGGATGATGGGTCCGCTATTCAACGAGGCTGTTTGGAGTTTTTCATTCTGTCCCACCCAATATGTTTTCCCATTGAGGGTGCACATTTCTAATTTATTTTTATCGTAGCACAATTTGTTTACTCGTAAATAAGCTACGAAGGTAGACTCTCTTTTACCCCCAACCCACACAGTTTTATTACAGTTTCTGCATATGGGTATTATGGTCAGGTTACTTAGCTCTCTCCTTTTTCTAGACATTGCCATCGGGTTATCATATATGGTTTTCTCTTTCTTTTTGTTCATTTGGAACCCACTATCATTGTATTTGCAATTTCCCCCCTTTGGCCTCTCTGGACAGTCAAAACGTACCCTGGGTCTTCTATTTTGGCCCCAGGTAGGCTCTAGCTGAGTCTCCTGTGGGTCTGTTTCTTTCCCCATTCCTTCTTTAGGGTTGGGGAGGCCATTCGTGAGGTACATGGCTAGACTCAGGATCACCAGGGTTACCCATAGGTGTATCCCTCTGCCTTTGCCTCTGCCCACCGGGTTGCCACCAGCGGCGAGGTAAGCCATCTTCTCAGCAGCAAGGATATTCTTCTGGGCCCCCGTGGGTGCTCCTTTGAGCATAACGCCTTTTGTACTGTTCCCACTTGGCCAATTTTATCTGATCAGTTATGCAGGGTACTTTTACTGTCCTACACTCAATTACTAGTGGTTCCACCTTCTTATTCAATTTTCCCCTTATCCCGTTTGTGAAGAAATGGAACCACTCTAAAGAACCCAATTCAACAATGCCCACTACCGTGGCAAGGCATAGAAAAAGGTCTGTGAGCTCTCTTTCTTCCTCTAGGCAATTTTCACACAGAACCCAAGGCTTTGCTCCCCATTTACAATGAGCCACCCAAATTTGTTTACAATAACTGCACTTAAAATGAACAAAAGGATAGCAGGTACATCCTACTTGGTTACAACTTATCCGGTAAACACTGGTCATTGAGTTTGTCGGTGAATCCTCAGCTTTAAATCTCCTGGAGCTGAGGTGACTTTCCACTGCGGAGAGCTGCCTCGTGGTTCAATTCTTTTCACCCGAGAAGAGTGTGTCCAGCCTTTCTCTGCAGTTCTCACGGCCATATCAGTGGTGAGGAGGACGAGGAAGGGTCCTTCCCAATGTGGAGTCAGCGGGGTTTCCTTCCACGCCTTGATTAGCACTTTGTCCCCTGGTTGGATTTTGTGAATGGCAAATCCCAGGGGTGTGCTCTGTGCTACTAATCCGCGTTTTCGGAGTTCCTGTAAATTTTTATTAATTGAGACAAGATAAGACTGGATCTGGCAGTCCTCCACTCGAGGGTGTCCCACCGGCATTCCATGTTCGTATGGCATTCCATAGAGCATTTCGAAACGAGACAACCCAGATCCTGAGTGGGGTTGGGTCCTGATATTTAGGAGTGCTAAGGGAAGGCATTTCACCCGTGACATCTTAGTTTCTAACATAAGTTTTGATATCTGTGCTTTCAGTGTTTGATTCATTCATTCCACTTGTCCCGAACTCTGGGGGTGCCAGGGTGTGTGATATTCCCATCTGATTCCGAGGGCATCAGTGAGATGTTTTATAATTTTGGAGGTGAAGTGCGTTCCCTGGTCTGAATCAATGGAGTCTGGGATCCCATATCTAGGTATTATTTCTTCTAATAGCTTCTTCACTACCACTTGGGCCGTTGCCCGAGGACTTGGGAATGCCTCCACCCAGTGGGTTAGTTGGTCCACTACCACTAATAAATACTTGTGCCTCCCAATTTTAGGTAATTTGGTGAAGTTCACCTGAATCCTCTCAAAGGGCCGATATGCTAAGGGACGTCCCCCTCGTGTGACTTGCCTGATTCTAGATTTATTAATCTTTTGGCATACCATGCATCCTTGGACCTCTTGTTTTGCTATTTCGAAGATACCTTTACACCCAAAAAATTTTAGGAATTGTTCAGCTAATGCTTGGGTTCCCCAGTGGGTTTGTGAATGCAATCTCTTTAGTATTTTTCAGGCATATGCCTTGGGGATTAATTCTCGACCATCAGGTAGCTTCCACTTCCCTTCTTCTAATGTTCCCCCTATCTTTTTGAACTCCTCTACCTTCCTTCCAGTGGGACAAGGGGGAAATTCTTGGGGGTCACTCCTGGGGTTCTCGGGGATGCCAAGTGTGAGAAGGGCTGCCCTTCTTGCTTCCTGATCAGCTAAGTTGTTTCCCCTAGTTCTAAACTGTAATCCTGCTTGATGCCCCTTTACATATACAACGGCAATTGCCCTTGTTTCTCTTATAGCTTCTAAGATCTGTTTTATCAAATCTTCATGTACTAAGCTTTTCCCTCGGGTGCTTATTAGTCCTCTTTCTTCCCAGATCTTTCTGAAGGTGTGTACCACCCCAAAGGCATATTTTGAATCAGTGAAAATGGTCCCAACTTTTCCTTTTAGTTCCCTCAGAGCCTGTAAGACCGCATACAACTCACACGCTTGGGCTGACCAGGATGCACCTAAAGGGCCCGATTTAATTACCTCTTCTGTCTTCCCATTTATGATGGCATAACCTGACTTCCTTTTCCCTTCTATAACTCTAGCTGAGCCATCCACAAACCATTTTTCTCCCTCCTCCAATTCCTCATCCTCCAGGTCTGCTCTTACTTTTGTTTGTAGTTCTATTAAGTCAGAGCAATTATGGGTGGGCCCTCCTGATGCTTCCCCAAAAAGGAACTCAGCTGGATTGTTAGCCTTTGTTGTTCTTAATTCTAATTCAGGGGCATGAATTAGAATGGCTTCCTATTTCAGGAGCCTTGCATCTGTAAGCCACTTCTCTGCCTTCTGCTGTAAAATAGTTCTTACATCATGGGGGGTATAAACTACCAAAGGTGCCCCAAAGGTGATTTTCTTAGCTTCTTCCACTAATAGGGCAGCCGCCACTATTGCCTGTAAACATGTGGGCCATCCCCTGCTTACTGGATCTAGTAATTTTGAGAGGTAACCTACAGGTTTTTTATCCCCAGCCCAATCTTGTGTTAAGACCCCATGAGCCGTATGATTGCTTACATCGATGAACAATTGGAACTTTTTGTTCACGTCTGGGAGGCTCAGGACAGGTGCTGTTATCAGAGCTCCTTTTAATCGCTCTAGTTCTTTTTCATCCTGTTCACTCCATTTTACCTTTTCTGTGGTTAGTTTTTCATATAGGAATTTTACCTTTTCACTATACCCTTCTATCCATTGTCTGCAATATCCCAAAAGCCCCAATAGCTGCCGCACTTGTCTTTTGTTCCTCGGGGGAGGCAATTCTATTATGCCAGACACCCTTTCTGGATCTAATTTCTTCTTTCCCTTAGTAATCCAGTGCCCTAGGTATTTTACTTCGGGCTCGGTAAACTGTAGTTTTTGCTTTGATACTTTCAAGCCTTTTTCTCCTAGAAAGTTCAACAACCCAATGGTGCATTTTCTTACCTTTTCCTCCTTTTCTCCTGCAATTAACAAATCATCTACATATTGCAGGATTTTTTGTCCCTTCCTCAGGGGAAAATTGACTTAATAATTGTTCTAGGGCTTGCCCAAATAAATTCGGAGAATCTACAAATCCTTGAGGCAGGAAGGCCCATCTTAGCTGTTGCTTACGATTAGTTTCAGGGTCTTCCTATTGAAAGGCAAAAAAATCCCGGCTTTCTTCTGCTAGAGGGCAGGTCCAAAATGCATCCTTTAAGTCTATTACACTATACCATATATCCTCCGGGGAGACCCTGTTTAGTAGAGTGTATGGATTTGCAACTACAGGGAACCGGGTTTTTGTTCTCTCATTTACTGCTCTTAAATCCTGCACCAACCTATAACTTCCGTCTGTCTTCCTTATAGCTAGTATGGGGGTATTATGTCAAGACATACATGATTCCAGAACTCCCTTGTTTATTAGGTCGTCTATTATAGGTTTCAATCCCCGTCTCCCTTCCAGGGAGATAGGATACTGTTTCACCCTTATGGGGTCCTCAGGTCTCTCGATTTCAATTGAAATGGGGTCCATGTCCAGCTTCCCCGCTTCCCTCCCCGTATGCCATACTTCTGGGTTAATTTTTTTCTCATCCTCACAGGTTAGTTTATATATGCTAACCACTATCTGAGAGTCTCTCACAATCAAACTAATACCCAATGCGACCATTAAATCCCTGCCCAACAAGGTATAATCAGCTTCTTCCACCAACAACATATCCCCCAAGCAGATTTTATTCTCAGATTCGATCTCTACATTTTTTACTATGGGAACTCTGAAAGGTTCCCCCTTTGCTCCTATAACTATCATAAATTCTTTGCTCACTTGGCACCCTAGGGGCAACTGTTTAAAAGTACTTTTTTCAGCCCCAGAGTCCACTAAAAAAATCCATCTCTGTCCCCTTGGGTCCTATCTTAAGGGTTATCACGGGCTCTCTTGATGTTACGGACCCCAAAATAAAGAGCCCTCGACGTCCCTAATCTTCCTGAAATATCTTCTCATCCCTCATTCTTTTCTCGCAGTCCCTTTTCAGGTGTCCTTTTTTCTTGCAATAAAAACATTCTGGCCCCTCCCCTCAGTTAACCAGGGTCCTTTTTTGTGGAAGGATCGGCCTTTTCGAGGGTCCCCTTTTCAACGCTTTCCCTGAGTCCTGGGGACGTTCCTGCTTCTGGGCTTCCCTCACAGCCGCTACTAACACCTTAGCTTGTATCTTCTGTTTTTCCTCGTCCCTTCTCATATATACTTTTTGGGCTTCCCTTAGTAATTCCTGCAATCCCTTTTCCTGCCACCCCTCGATTTTTTCCAATTTCTTCCGTATGTTCTCCCACGATTTTGCCACAAATTGGGTCTTTAACAATACTTCTCCCACTGGAGAATCAGGGTCTGTCCCAGAGTATACTTGGAGACTTTTCCTTAATCTCTCTAACCACTCCGTAGGGGTTTCCTCCTTCCCCTGACATTCCCCGAATACCTTACTCAGGTTCTGTCCTCTGGGTTGTCTTGGTTTTGAAAAAGACAGGTGTCTGCTATGGACAGGCAGGCCTCTCTAGGAAATGAGGAATTTGAATCCTTCCCTCCGTGTTATTATAATTTGGAAGATTAAAAATAAAACTTTTCAGTCAGAGCTATGGGGAAAAGGAATAACAGTCCTTTACTAGTAAATATAACAGGACAGACAAAAAAACAACAGCAATTATAACAATAGTAGAACAGAACCAAGAACCCCGAGGGCAAACAGTGGAAGCTCCGGCGCTGATGGCTGGAAGCCGGGCACGGCGGACTGTCCTCCGCAGGCAGGGGGTGTCCTCGGCAGGCAGAGTTGGCAGTGCCAGAGAAGCCGCAGCGGCAGGACCCGGGCTCACCCAAAATCCAGCAGGACAGCGAAGAAACTCCGAATTCCTGGATACTCTAACAGATGGTAGAATTCCCAGGACCAGACTCCTTCGTTAACCGTGGACTCCAGCAGCCAGCAGCCCCTGATCTCTGCTCCCCGGAAGACCAGAGACCTCCGACCCCCACCCTCAGCTCTCTCTCCCTGAGCTTTTTTTCCCTCCCCCAAACTAAGTGATCAGCTTCTTTTTGTCCAGGTTAAGTACTCAGCATTTAGTCTCCTAGCAACTTGGGGGGGGGGAAAATTCTACAGGAGACTTAACCCTCAACATGGGTACTGCCTCCCTAATGCCTTGGATTATTATGTTCCTCATATCGATCATATTCCTTCTACCTTCTTCGGTTTGGGCGTTCCACCGGGGATCCTGGCTTGGCCATTTCTGATCCCCAGGGGTGCTTTGGGGATTCCGGCACTCCCACTCCCTCATTCCCGCTTGCCATATCATTTCTCTCTCCTCGGTGTTAAATAAAGACCTTAGAATCGCCGTGAGATCCTCGTATGAGTAAATACTCGTACCCAGGAACTCATCCAGCCTCTCAGACACTCCTAAGGGGTCATCCATAAGCTTTCCCATTTCTTTCTTAAAGGCCCTCACATCACTGGTATTAATTGGTACGTTTACGTACCCAAAAATTCCTGGGGCCGTGGGCACTTCCCTTAAAGGGAAGAGGTTAGCCTTTTCACTCTCGCTCTCACTATCCACTTCATTCAATCTTTTTAACTGTTGCCTGGTCCTCCTAGCGGGGGGAGTATGTCTAACCTCTAATGAAACTTGTGGGGCCGGGGCTGCGGGGCTGAGGAACGGAGCCAAATCCAGTTCTAGTGGCTGAGTATCGAGGAGCGGGGTCGGGGTTCGGGGAACCTGGGTCACCCCCCCCGATGGTCAGGGAGCAGGCGTGGGTTCTAATGGGGGAGGGAGCCCAACTGGCGGGAACGGAGCCAAGTCCTGTGAGGGCTGTGACTCCGCGGGAGGGGCTGATGGAAGCGGCGAGGGGGCTAGGGTCCCTCGCCCCGAGGGATGCCCCAATCCTGAGGGTCCCTGCGGGTTTCCCTGGTTCGGGAGGGGAGGGGGTGAGGGCAAGAGGTAGGGTGGAGGAAGGTTATCTAAAGGTTCCCATTTATCACTCGAGGTATTCGCAGGTCCCCTTAATTTTACTGGTAAAAGTCTAACATCAATCCTTTCCCAGACCCGTGCATACTCATATTCCTCTTTTCCCCCCTCTTCTTTCACATAATTCACTAAAGCCGTGCAAATCCATCCCTCAAATGTCCCGAAGACGGGCCATATTACGTGGTCCTGTACTTCAACTCCTCCCCACACCTCCATACAATAATGTATCATCTGTTTCTTTGACCTCCTTTTCCTCATAGGACACTCTTCCTAATGCTCTAACATCCAACCCAAAGGACTTTCAATTGGGATTTCAGGGATCCCTTTAACGGTTCCCTTCTTGGACTTCCCTGTGACTTTTTTCATGGATTTACTTTTCCCTTGTCCCATAGTGTAGGTCCACCAGCTACTGGCCCTTTAAGGGTGATCGCTCCCTCTTGGGGTTTTTCTAGTGATTGCGAGCTCTTTTTCTCCTGTTTACTCTCTCCCCTGGACTGTTACTGGTCCTAGGCTGAAAGGTTTACCAGTCCCGGAACCCTTGTAAGGACGTACCCTTCCCTTTCAGCCTTCCTGTGTCCGATCCCCCTTCTGAAACTCCCCGAGTTTCTGGGCTTGACGTGTGAGGTGCGTGTTTACCCCCGAAACGTTCGCTTCCCCCGCAACCGACCACACCCCTCGCAGGGAAGTGGAACTGCGGTTTTGGGGTCCCACTCGCTTTGTGATAAAATCACGTCTCACTCACATGCTCGGTCACCCCCACTCAACCACGCAATACTTACGATCCTTCGCCGCGGCTCCGGAGGTCCTGTACCCCAGACCTCCCCGAGTTCCCCAAGAGCTCTGACCTCACCTAAACTCCTTTTAAGTGTGGCTTTTTGCTTCAGTTTGTCATGTGGCTGATCGGTTCCACAAGGTCTCCCAGCTCTGCCAGGCCGCTGAAACCAGCAGGGCGCCTCCTAGTCAGAGACAGGGGGTCTGAGGGTCCCAGTATCACACCATCACGTCGGGGTCACCAGAATTGTAATAAATATGATAGACCAAATTCAATAAATCAAAATTTAGAATTTTATTTTGAGACAAAATAACAGTCTCCAATAGCCACAATTAAAAGGTCAGCGTTGAACCCCGGGGTTTCGGCACTGGGTGAACACGGTAACACACTCTGTCAGTATGTCACCCCCCAAGTTCACATTTTTGGTCTGGGGCTGTCAACTTTTATACACTGGTCCGCGGAGAGAAAATCGGGATCCTAAGGCTCCCTCTTCCGAGGCAGCTTCATTAGATATTCATGTTTGGGTTCTGGCGGGTTGAATGGATTTGAGCTGAAAAACAATGTCTTGATTGTTGCGTCCGGGGATGGTGTAGAGATGTTAATGTCGGGCAAGAACAGATAAGATATCGATCTGATGTAATCATTCGGTCCTCCGGGTTCTCCATCTCCCTTTTCCGTCCTTTTGTGTTCTCTAACGATTCCCGGCAGAAGTCTCCTCGTGTCCCTTTTCATGTAATTCTTGGCATAGTTTTCTCGTGTCCCTCCCGTGCAATCTTTTAGCAAAAGAATTCCTTTTGCCCCTCTCCGTGCTGCTTCAGTCCCAGTTAACCCATTATGTACTTGATTAGAAATAAAACTTGCAGCTTACAGAGAACAAGTTACACATTATAACATTTAACACGAATTAACTTTAGGACATATATCACAAGACTGATTTAAGATCTGTAAACCTAAAGTGTGTTTAGGGTTAACTGAGACTAAAACTGCACGAAAGGGACACGGGGTTGGGGAAGGAAAGAATTTCTGCTGGGAACAGCTTCGGGAAAACCAAAAAAACTAAAAGAATAGAAAATGGGGAGAGTAGTCATATCTTCCCCCGAGATGGGCGTGCTAACGATCAAACGATTTAGAAGAGATTGGTATCTTATCTGTTCCAGCCCGATTTAACATTTCCAAACCTTCTCCGGACCCGGCAATCATAGCATTGTTCCACCCTGAGAATCTATTCAACTGACCCAAGACCTGAACATGAATACCTAATGAAGCTACCACGAAGCAAGTGCTCTAAGGTCACCGTCCACTCTCAGCGAAAGACTGTATAAAAACCAGCAGTGCTAGGCACAAAGTGTGAACAGAGGGGGTTACGGAGCAATAGGGTCTGTTACCATGTTCACCCAGTGCCGAAACCCCGGAGTTCGACGCTGTTCCTTTTAATTGTAGCTATTGGAGACTAAATTTAAGTCGCAAAATAAAATTCTAAATTTTGATTTACCGAATTTGGCTTGTCGATTTATTACAGTAATTCTGGAAGGAACACCTTACCCAGCTACTGTTAGTGAGCTTAACGTGTTTGATTCTATCTGCCTTGATATCTGGAACAATCATAAGGAGGTGTCCTGGTTTGGGACAAATTTGGGAGAAAACCCCTGTAGAGGATCCCTCTAAGGAAGCAAACCCAAGTGGCCCCTCCCTCCAACCGGTCCGGTAAAAAAAAACCTCTTTGGAGAAAAGTGGAGAAAACTATTTTACTAAACAAATGAAGTGCATACAAGTATAAAGAATGAATAATATGAAACAATAAAACCTCTCCTTCTGAAGTGAGATGGCAAATTGAGAAAGTCCTTGCCGTGGGTGTAGCTCGGCTCTCTCTCAGACTCTCCTCAGTCCCAGTCCCTCCGGCGCTGCTGGAAAATGCCGAGGTCCAGGCCCCGGTGGACTGCAGGTGCAGCCCCCAGTGCTCCCCTGGGTTTTCAGTCCAGAGCAGGTTTAAACACTTCCAAGAAAAAGGAAAAAAAAACAGTCCAGGGAACTTCTCTGCCCTAGCTAGCTGAAACTAACTAAAAGCAAAAAAAAGATCTCTGTCCTGCAGTCTCTCCAAGCCTCCGCCGAACACGCTGTCCGCAGCAGAATGTGGAGGAGTCAGGCAGTTTTCTCAAAACAAACTCTGCGCTTCTCCTTGCTCTTAGAACCAGTCTTAAAGGCACAGGACTCAATATACAGCACAAACAGAACAGACGATTGGGGATACAGGCATCATAAAGTTACCCTAGGACAGGAGGGCAGTTGGGGGGCTAACAATCTAAACTTAAAGTCCAGTCACAAACACTTTTCCCCACATATATGCTTCTTGTTCTATTTAGACAATAAGTGCCTCTTTTAGAAGAATGAAGCCGCCATGGACTTCCTTCTTCATCTTAAAATCCTGTTCCATTATGGACGTCACTTAGGGTGCTAACCCACCATTTGGGTTCAACTGGGCTGGCCACCCATGGCCAGTCTTTAGGTTCCCCTGACCCTCTGCAGACTCAACAATTGCTAAGGTTAAAGGTTTTTGCTACTTTTTCTCCTAAGGTTAAAAAATTATTTTCCCACTTTTGGCCTTAACCTAACTGGCAATATAAAGGTAAGATTATTAAGAGAAACATTCTAATGGTGTAATCTAATCTTCTAACCTAATTTTCACTTTCACGTTGTCCTCTACACCACCTGTGGCGAGCGAAGGCACAGAAACAGCTTATCATAAAGAAAACAATGACGGCGAGGATTGGCCCTTAGTGACTGGAGATCTGAGAGGAGGGATGCCCACACAAACTATTTCAGCAAGCAGTCTGTGGGTAGGCACACAAGGCTTCCCCCAGTGTCGACGCACTGGCTACTGCTCTACTCTACTTCAGAGTGTCAGTTGTGGCTTCCCATCCTTCTCTTTCAGCTGAGATGTCCAAATCTCCAGGGCCTCAGAGACTTTGACCTGAGTGTGGTGGGTCCACCCATGTTCTGCTGTCTTGACAGCTGTTTCTGTGGTCAGCAACACTTGGAAAGGTCCATGCCACTTAGCCACTAGTGGTGCTTTTTATTTCTTAACTAGGGATTAATTTCCTGGGATGTTGTGAACAGCAAAGTCCAAAGGCAGGGTCTGTGCCAGCTGAGCTTCCTGTCGAAGAGATTTCACAAGAGACAGTATCCTGGCCACATAGTGTTTTAAATATACATTACTTATCTCTATCCCCCCACTAGGCTGGGAATTGTAAGGGTAAGGAATTCCAAACATCAGTTCAAAGGGAGATAATTGAATATCTCCCCTGGGTGTAGCCCTTATCCTTGCTAAAGCCAGTGGCAAGAGCCGTACCCACAGCATCTTAGTTTCTATTACTAGCTTCAAAAGGAGTTTCTTTATTTCTCTTTATCCTCTCCACCTGGCCCGAACTCTGGGGATACCAAGGGGTGTGGAGATTCCATCTTATCCCTAGAGCAGTCATAACTCCTTGAAGAATTTTTCCTGTAAAATGAGATCCCCTATCTGAGTCTATTGCTTCTACAATCCCATATCTTGGAATTATTTGTTCCAAAAATACTTTAATAACTGATCCTGTAGTTGCTGAAATGGCAGGAAATGCTTCTGGCCACCCTGTTAACTGACATACTATTACTAGAAGGTATTTAAACCTTGCCACCCGTGGCATTTTGGAAAAATCCACCTGGCATCTCTGGAAGGGACGTATAGCCCAAGGCCTCCCTCCTCTGGCAAGTTTCTTTGTAACTCTTATTGGTTTTAGCACAAATCAAACAACCTTCAATAGCTTGCTTTGCCAGGGTAAAAAGACCGACAGCAGCATACATTTTGAGGGATGCTTCTGCCAGTCTTCGAGAGCCCCAATGGCTCCTTTCATGGAGTTGTTTTAATAACTGTAAGGCCAGAGCTTTTGGTATCCACTGTTTACCATCCCTTGTAAACCAATTACCCTGTTTTTCCTCTGCCCCACCCTTTTTAATTATCTCAAGTTCCTCTGGTGGAAAAGACAGTTTCTCTGGCAGTGATGTAGTTACTGGGAGCAAGGGGAGGATATTAGAGATTTCTGGTGACAAGCTTTTTGAGCTTATCAGCCAGTCAGTTTCTTATTGCCTCCTCCGAGCACTCTGCCTGGTGTCCCATAACGTGCATTATTGCTACCCTTGTTGGTTAAGTTCATCACCTCTAATAGGCGAAAGATTAAGTTCTCATGAACTAACTTCTTTCCCCTGCAGGTTAATAAACCTCTTTCTTCCTATAGTTTCCCAAATGCATGTATCACCCCATATGCATATTTAGAGTCAGTAAAAACATTCACTGTCTTGTCCCAGTATAATTCACAGGCTCTCACAAGCACATACAGCTCTGCTGTCTGAGCTGACCAGGTGGGCGGTAACCTCCTCCCTTCATTTAATTGCTTTTTATTCACGATAGAGTACTCTGTAAACTGTTTCCCTTCTATTACTCTTGAAGACTGTCCTAGGGTAACTTTATGATGCTTGTATCCCCAATCGTCTGTTCTGTTTGTGCTGTATATTGAGTCCTGTGCCTTTAAGACTGGTTCTAAGAGCAAGGAGAAGCGCAGAGTTTGTTTTGAGAAAACTGCCTGACTCCTCCACATTCTGCTGCGGACAGCGTGTTCGGCGGAGGCTTGGAGAGACTGCAGGACAGAGATCTTGTTTTGCTTTTAGTTAGTTTCAGCTAGCTAGGGCAGAGAAGTTCCCTGGACTGTTTTTTTTCCTTTTTCTTGGAAGTGTTTAAACCTGCTCTGGACTGAAAACCCAGGGGAGCACTGGGGGCTGCACCTGCAGCCCACCGGGGCCTGGACCTCGGCATTTTCCAGCAGCGCCGGAGGGACTGGGACTGAGGAGAGGCACTGAGAGAGAGAGCCGAGCTATACCCATGGCAAGGACTTTCTCAATTTGCCATCTCACTTCAGAAGGAGAGGTTTTATTGTTTCATATTATTCATTCTTTATACTTGTATGCACTTTATTTGTTTAGTAAAATAGTTTTTTCCACTTTTCTCCAAAGGGTTTTTTTTTTACCGGACCGGTTGGAGGGAGGGGCCACTTGGGTTTGCTTCCTTAGAGGGATCCTATACTGGGGTTTTCTCCCAAATTTGTCCCAAACCAGGACATACTTCTAACTGGCGCCCAACGTGGGATCCATGGATGGGATCCTCTGTACTTGAAGCAGAATTGATCTAAACCAGGACAAAGACTCATCAATAAACACATTTTTTTTCTTTTGTTCTTACTCAAAGGCAAAATACTGTTTACTATCTTCTGTAATCGGACACCCCCAGAAAGCATCCTTTAAATCCAGTACTGAATAATACTGGTGTGAAGAAGGGATCTGATTCAGGATTGTATAGGGATCCGGAACTGTGGGAAGCCTTGCTTTGACAATTTTATTTATTATTCTTAAATCCTGCACCATTCTATAGGTTCTATCTGGTTTCTTAAGTGGCAGGATAGGGGTGTTATAGGGAGACATATAGGGCTCCAAAAGACCTGCTTTTAGCAGGGACTCAATGACAGGCTGTAACCCCTTCTTTCTTTCCCTTAAAAGAGGGCATTGCTTTTTAGACACCACTTTTCCTGGTTGTTTCAAAGTAATTTGGAGAGGCTCTATGTTTATTGTGATATATGTCCTAAAGTTAATTTGTGTTAAGCAAAAAAATATGTAATTCGTTTGCGGCAGAATGTAATAATGTATCATATGGCATTAATCTACTTTAAATTGGGTTTAAGATCAATAAACTAAAAAGTGTGTACAGGGTTAACTGAGACGAAAGCTGCATGGTGGGGCATGAGGAATCTCTGCTGGGAATCGTTGCAAAGACAGCACAAAGGAACGGAAAAGGGAGATGTGTGCCCTGATGATCTCCTGATTGTATCAGATCACTATCTTATCTGTTCCGGCCCGATGTTACCATCTCCAAAACTTCTCCGGACGCAGCAATCAGGACATTGTTCTGCTTTTGAGGAACTATTCAACGGACCCCAGACACGGACATGAATATCTAATGAAGCTACCGGAGGCACGAGTCTCACGGTCTCAGTCGGCCCTCAGCGAGAGACTGTATAAAAATCCGCAGTATGGGGACCCAATTTGTGAACAGAGGGGGTAACCGGCTAGCAGAGTCGGTTACCGTGTTCACCCAGTGCCAAAGTCCCGGGATTCGACGCTGTCCCTTTTAATTGTGGCTACCGGAGACTGTGTTTGAGTCGCATAATAAAATTCTACATTTTGATTCACTGAATTTGGCTTATCGAGTTTATTACATTTAGTTTTCCATATTTTCCTGGGGCTGCCCACACTTCCAGATTTATTTCAGCATAAGCCTTCTCAGACATTTTACACGAAGATATCACAGTGTTGGACTCGGTGTAATTTTTTTTACAATACTAATTTGCATTCCCACTTTAGCCATCAAATCCCTTCCCAGTAAATTACAATCACAATTAGGAACAAACAGGAATTTGTGTATTTTAAACCTGTCCCCCACATCTATTAACAGCGGTTGAATAAAATACACTCGCTCATCCTTTCCACTCACTCCTTGAATGACTAATGATCTTTTTGATAATTCCCCCCCTTTAGGTATAAAATTTAAAGTGGATCGAGAGGCCCCTGTATCTACCAGAAAACACACCTCCTCTCGATCTGGACCCACCTTAAAAGTTAACAAGGGCTCCTGAGTGGTGGGTCCTTGATATAATGGGAGCCCCTGACACCTCTAACAATCCATTTCCATTATCCTCTGGACTTCCTCCTCCTGAGGGTCCAGCTGTTTCTGTGGACACTCCCTTTTCCAATGTCCTTCTGCCCGGCAGATAGCACACTGGTTCCTTCCCAACCCCTGTTTGGGTCGGCTCCCCACTGCCGAGGAGGGAATGCCTCTGCCACTTCCCTGTGGCCAACCCCAACCCCTCTGTCCCGGGGGACCCCTTGGACCCTGCGGTTTATTCTTCCGTGGCTGCAAAAACTCTGCCATCATCTTTGCCTTAGCCTTTACCTTTTCCTCATTCCTCCTTACATATATCTGCTGTGATTTTCTAACTAGTTCTTCTAGAGGCTTGTTCTGCCACTCTTCATCTTTCTGTACTCCTTTCCGTATGTCAGGCCAGGCCTTTGTAACAAATTGTACCTTCAGCAATGTGTCAAAGGCTGGTCCCTCCGGATCCATCTCCCACTGTTTCCGCAAGGCCTCTCTAATCCTCCCTAACCAATGAGAGGGGCTTTCATGTTTCTCCTGTTCTAAGGACATAGCCATAGAACTGCTGATTTAATTGCCCTAATCCAATAAGCACGGTAATCGCGGAGGCAAGCCAAACTGGTCTCCTCATTTGGGTTCCACTGGGGGTCCACCTGGGGGATGGCATCATCCACTGTAGGTACATTAGGTCCAGCCCCCTCTGCTGCTTGTGGATGTTCATCCTCCCACAGCTGCCAAGCTTTCTGCAGAATCATTCGTTATTCTTATGACCCAAATAAAATCGCCAGGAGAAAATCCCAATCCTTCCATGTATAATCCGCATTTCCTAAATATTCTTCTATCTTTTCCCCCACCCCTATGGGATCATCCAAATATGGGGGTAATTCTCTTTTCAACCCCCTTATATCCTGGGTAGTAAGTGGTACAATTACAAACCCAAAGCCTCCCCCTTGACCCCCTAAAGGAACTTGGCGGAGTGGCATCTGATGTACCCCTGTCTCTTGGGTCTGGGGGGCTTCTGATGTGCTCAATTGATTTCCTCTTCTAATTCTATGTGGTGGTATGATAGGCTGCTCCCTTCCCCCTACACCATTATTATTCTCAGGTGGGGCCATAGGAACAACATTCCCCTGATCCCTTTGCTCTGTGAGTTGAGGATACAGGGGACCTGCACCTGGTCCTGGTTCAGCTGGCAACACTGGAGGACAAGACAGGGGAAGGTACTGAAGAACATCCCAATTCTCATTAGTTCCCCCTTCCTCCCTTTTTTCCTCTTCTCCCTTTTTCTTTAACACATAGATTTCTTTTGCTGCTTGTCTAAACCATATCAATCCACATTCCCTTTCAATCCATCCTTTCCAATTCTCCTCTAAATACTTCAACAAAATTCTACACAAACGAATCCTATCTGTTCCATAAGGTGGCCACATAAGCCCCTTTGGAAACTTATACTCCAGCCACACAAAATAACAATATTTTACCATCATTTCCATAGTTACCTCTGGGTGAATGCATAGTCTGTCCCAAGACCTCAGCATTCTCCCCAAGGGACTCTCTGGGGGTATTATGGGATCGTCATCCCTTTTGCCAGGGCCCCTTCCCGGCTTTACCCTAGCAACCCTCCATGGGTGCTGTGTTTCACCTGTGCTACCCTCCATGGGTGCCCTCTCAGGTTTACCTGTGCTGCCCTCCATGGGCGCCCTCCCAGGTTTGCTCCCCGAAGATCCCATTTTACTCACCAGTGAGATTTTCAGTGGTCCTCCCCTGCGGACTCCTCACGGACCCCCTGGTCCGCCACTTGTCTGTCTCCTGGATAGTCTCGGGAACCCAATCAATCACCCGGTGCCGGCCGCCACCAAGGGGAGATGATCACCAAAACTGGGTGAGGCGCGCCTTCAGCTCCACTCGCTGCCCGCCGCCCCGGATGGTGGAAATATCCCGGACAAGAGCCCCCAAATTGTTAGGAAAATTAATCCACGAACACCAGAGGTTTATGTCCAAAAAGGAGACAGAGGAGTCCTTTTACTTTATTCGAATAAAGGGAGAGGCCATGAGGCATTTCCCCTGGGGTCTCTCAGTTTTTCAGAGGACGCAGCCTCCTTTTTATCCTAATTTCCCAGCCACATTTCCCTCTCTCTTTCCCCATTGGCTGAGGTACTTGAGAGGTACAGACTTCCTGAAATGCATAAGATTCCCCTATTAATGTATAACCCCCTGCTAATTATTAATTTTTATGGGATTTATGGTTTTTCCCCATTGTTGCTTTCATCTTTCAATATTCAATTTCATTTACAAAAAAAAAAAACCTATGGTTTGTTTGTAAAGGCAAGTATCTTCTTTTCCATTCATCAATCAGTAGAATCCTTCCCATTCTTTCTCTTATCTCTCAGTGCTAGTTTTATCTACTAGCAGACCTAGGGCTTGTTTGTAAAGTAAAATCTCATTCCTCTCAGGAGGACCCCCGTTAACAAAGGATTATCTCTTAAAAGCAATAGCCTGTTGAATATTCATACATTTCATGTATGATGCATAAATTCCATTCAAACAAAGAATTGTCTCTGGTTAGTATCACTTTTTTCCTTTAATCTCTATGGCATCTTCAAGGCTGAGCAAGGCAGGAGAAGTTGGTCTCTTCTGATAAGGAAGTAGGAAATTCTTTTTCTGTGAAAGATTATGTTTTCCTGTGGTTGGTATATAAAAACTACATTTTAACTACAAAACTACATTTACCATACTATCAAAATGTTAATACAACATTACTAATCAATACAACATAATACATCTAGTAAATATCTTGCGTAGAGCCATATGCACTTTTCACAATCCTCCCTCTTTCTTTTTATAATTAATTTGGCTCGAGCAGTATTCATTGTTTTCTAGCCTTCATTATTCGCTCATTTTTTTCACAAATCAACCTCGCTTCTTTGAAGGGGTCTTCTATATTATTTTGTTTCTTTAACACCATAATCCTTTGTGGTGTTGTTGTTGTAGGCAACTTTTGGTCAATGTCCACTAATTGCATGCCTTGTACCACACTGGTGATGAGCCGAATGAAACAGGGAATCAGACAAGGAAGAAATATTAGACCAGTTGTAGCGCATAAAAGGAAGAAGCCTAACTTTTTCCACCTTTCTATTCCCAACCCGTTATCCCACCAGCTATTATTTAGCATTGATTCCCACTTTTGAACTGGTACATGGGCGATTTTTCTGATATCATTGACTACGTCCAGGACGGCATCTCCATTGTCATCTATTTTTAAACAACAATCTGATGTACTGAACTTTCCACAAACACCCCCTTCTTCAGCTAATAGATAGTCTAAAGCCAACCTATTCTGATACACAGTCGCTCTTGTTTGGGTTTGTTGCCTTGATATTAATTCCATTGCCTGACCAGTTTTGTTCGTTATTTTCTCTACAGCGGCTTGAAGTCTTATAATACGATTTAGCATATAAATTGGGGTTCGATATCCCCAACTCCCATCTTGTGCCCAGGTGGCTGGCCCATATGTTTCCAGTATGCGTTCAGGGGGCCATTCCTCATCTCCCCATTTTTGGAATCCTCCAATCAAATCTCTTTTGTTTCTCTTTAGATCCTCATAAACTGGTATATTTAATTGATCTCCATCAGGTCCTGGTACAAGAAAAATCCTGGCTGTATAATTCCCAGAGTACAGCTCCCTTTCCACTGAGAGGGGAGTTTTGGGTATGCTCTTTTTCTACACATCCAAAATAAGACATCTGGAGCTTTCTAATAGTAAAATTTTTGTTGATCTATATTCTCCCAAAATTTGGAAACTTCTGGGATGCCATAGTAAGGATTTTTGCCTGTATCATTACATTGAAAAAGTTTTATTTTATTATCATACTTACAGTTTCCTTTTTTTGCTTTTTCTTGGGTCCAATACACGGTTGGTTCTTCTGGGACCCACCATACAGAAGTTCCATTACTAACCTTATATCTTTTACAGGGTGTTTTTCTACTTCATGAAGGAACCTTTTCCCAGTGTGCCAGAGACATTCTTCCCCTATCACTGTTGAGCTTAAAATCCACCCTTCTGGTCTGTTTTCTCCACTTGTACTTGCTTGGTTCCATTTTAGAAGCTCAATTGGGCCTAAGCTGCTGCCTTTCCATGGCCATTCTTCTGACATCAAAGCCCCTCCACAGACCCAACAATTGGTTATGTTAAGTTCCCTACTTATTCTTTCCCCCAATTCTACAAACTGATTTTTACCCATCCTTGAGATTTTTTTTTCTAATTGCTGTTCAAGTTTGGTATACAAATCGTTGATTGAAATTGGCACAGGTTTAGGTGGTTGTACTGACTTAGCCTTTTTGCTTATCAACTGCTCTTTTACTAAATCTTGTGCTTTGTGCCCAATAATGTAGGTAAAACAAATCCATCTCTCCTCTTTTGGGCATTGACTTCCCATCCTGCTACCACTTGTTCCTAAGTTCTCTGCAATCCAGTACTTTTCCCCATTTTGCATGCAATTGCCTAATTTGGATGGGTTATAACAGTGACTCTTGACATGAGTGTGAGAAATGAAAAAGAACCTCGGCATCTTTCCATGTACAGCTTTTGGTAACATCTGTAGCATGGCCTTGTCGATATCCCAAAAGGGAGAAGACAAAAATTGAGTGACAGAAAAAGGAGTAACAGAGGTCCAGTATGGCTTATACTCCCACCTCCCATGCCTATGGGGTTGCAACCCACAGCAGGTGTATCTGATCATCTTGGTGGCAAATACAGAGGCCAATCTGGTCTTGCCCTCTATTTCCTTGTCACTTCCTCTTAGCTAATATCCAAACAAATTGTTTCTGACACTCCTTAACTGTCGTTTCCCACTGTTCTTCAGATATCTCCCATTCAACAGGCACTAATTATTCCCATCCACAAAATAAAATTATTTTTTCAGTTTCTTCAAGTTCCACCTGGATAGGTGGTTGATTTGGCCCTTGACACTTCCTGCGTCGATAGTGTGAACTACAATACCAATTCTTCCCACAATCTAAACATTTACATTTAACCCAGCTAGCATGTCTGGTATTTGGGTGGATCAAACAGGGTATTTGGTTGTAGGGGTTTTAGTGTTAATATTTTTGTGGGAGGGAGAGATTATGAGAAAAATAAACAAAGCAGGCTTAAGGTTAAAAATGAACAAAAAATGGTTTTATTAACACACACTAAAAGAATAGAAAAAAACCCTAAAATAGAATGAAACTTTAAAAACACGCTTCTTTCCTCTTACAAACTATTAACTTTCTTATTAAACAACATAGAAAGACACAACTTAGGATTTTCAGTCAGTTTCACTACTTAGACATAACTACACATTATTTTAGGAGAAGAGTCCTTCTAAGATTTTTTTATGAAGAGGTTTGCTTACACACACATCCGCTGCCACCCGGAGTTTTCGCAGACTGTGATGTTCTATCTGCAGAGCTTCTCAGTGTATCTGGGGTATTATTTATGAATACTTCTTCTTATCTAAAATTATCTTTGTCTCAAAAGGTTGAGACCTCCTTTTTGACCCAGGAGCGGGGGTTTCAAAGTTCCCAAATAAATCTCTATTACACTAGTCCTTAATTTTGATTAGAATAGCATTCTACCCAAAATAATACTAAGAATGCTGCAAAGAACAGTTCATTTCTTCATAATTTACCTTAGAAAAGTCTGGTTAAAAATGTCCACTTCTTCAATCCTATTCCAATATTATTAGTTCTTTCACTTCTCATCTAACTGACTTCATGCAGTGTCTGTTCCATGTACTTTCTGTTTTCTTCTTTCTTCTTTCTCTCAAGGAAGAATTGTGCTTTAAAAGTTCTGTATTGCTAAGAAAGGGTTAAATTTTTTGCCCGGGCTTGCAAAGCCACGTGCACACGCCGAGCTGGTAGAAGAAACCGGCAAATGTCCTTTTTTCCACCCCTCTGTCTCATTTAAGGCAGTCAAGCTCAAAGTTGTTATGGAGCTGCAGGCTTGCTTTTCTCCGCTGCCAGCGGTGATTAAGCTGGGCCATGTTTTGGCCCCTTCTGCCGTGGTCTGAGCACATGGCCCTGCACCGCTAAGCTGCAGCTGCCCCTCTCCCTTGCCCGCAAGCAAGGGAAACGGGGCTCAGCCGGCCTAAGCCTTCCCCGTGCAGGCAGCGGCCCCCAGACCCCTGGCCAGGCCCGGCCCGGCTGCCCAGAGAGGCAGCAGAGCCCGACCCGGGCCAGGCCCGGCCCGGACCACCCCGTTACCTCATGGCAAGTCACCAAAGCAAGAGAGTGAGCGGTCAACTGCAGATAAGTTTTAAATGTTCCTTCCAAAGTAGCACTGACAGTTCTCATTGGTCAACTTAGCTGTCAATATCCTAGCCTGCTTTCTGATAGGTCCTTGTCCTCCTCCCCCCAACCCATGCCATGGTTAGGGCAGGGAAAAACATTTTACATTTCTCTATATCTAGAAAACAAAATTGTACTAACCTATGATATTGGTCTGGCACTGATGGAAGTTGCAACTCCTCTTCCTCTTTGCATAAATCACAGGCTAAGGCATGAATACAAGAGTTCTCTGTCTGAAACAGTCCTGATCCTCCTGTTTGGAGTGGAAGTATTCCTCCCCAAGGAGGGTATCTGAGGCGTCTCAAAGCCTGTCCAGGCGGTACTTGAAACCACTGATATAAGCTTGGCCTTATCTCCCAATTAGGTGTGATCCTGGGTATGTTTCTTGGATCATTTGGGCCTTCCCAGTTCATTACCACCCAGTCCCCGTTTAAGAGTCAATTTTGTATCACCCGGTTCAGATGTAATCGTCCACTCTTTAGGTTCTTCCACGGGTCCTTTGATTCTGCTGGCGTGGATCCACCCTCGTTCCTTGGTCCGTGTAATAAATATGATTCACCAAAATCGATAAATCAAAATTTGTAATTTTATTGTGAGACAGAATAACAGTCTCGGACAGCCACAGTTAAAAGGACAGCGTCGAGCCTGGGGTCACCGCTGGGTGAACAATTGATAACACACTCTGTCAGTCTGTTATCCCCCAAGTTCACATTTTTGGTTTGCAGCAGTCTCTTTTTATACACTGGATCGCGGAGAGAGGCTCGGGATTTCGATGGTCCTTCCTCCGAGGCATCTTCATTAATCATGCAGGTTTTAGTTCTGAGAGTCTGAATAGATCGGCGGAGGAGGACAATACTGTTAATGGTTGGGTCCAGGTGTGGTGTGGAGATGTTAATTTCTGACGGAGACGATCTAGATATTGATCTGAGGTAATCATCTGGTTCTCCGGGCTATCATCTCCGTTTTCCGTCGCCTTTTGTTCCCTTTCAAGGATTCCCGGCAGCGGCATTTTTCTCGTTCCCCTTTCTGTTAATTCCAATCATGTTTTCCTTGTGTCCCTCCCATGCCTTTTTGGGCTAGAGAAATTCTTGTATTTTGTTGAGCCACCTTCCCCTGAGTTAACTCACAACATGCTAGTTTAAACAAAACTTAACTTATAACATGCTAGTTTATACAAAACTTATATGGTTTGTATTACATTTTATATCCTATTAACACGAATTAACTTTAGGACATATATCACAGTCCGGATCACAGCCTCGGTCGTCAGCAATACCTGAAAAGGACCTTCCCATTGAGGAGTTAAAGATTGTTCTTTCCAGGTTTTTACTAGCACCCATTCCCCTGGATGAATATTATGGATTTTAAAGTCTAAAGATGTGGTTTGAGGGATTATTCCTTTCAACCGTAAGTTTTCAGGAATTTTTTGCAATGGTGTTAACATATCCTTTAACGCTCATTTCCCCTACCTCATAGGTAGCATTTTCATGTTGGGTGGTCAGAAAGGGTAACCCAAACATCATTTCATAGGGTGACACTCCCAGGTCTGACCTGGGTTGTGTTCAGATCCTCAATAAGGCTAAAGTCAGGCATTGTACCCCTGACATTTGGGTTTCAGCTATTAATTTAGTCAAAGTTCTCTTTAAAGTCTGATTCGTCCTTTCTACACGACCAGAACTCTGTGGATGCCATGGGGTGTGTAACTCCCATTTTATCCCTAAAGATTGAATTATCTGTTGTAACACTTTTGACGTAAAATGCGTTCCTCTGTCTGAGTCTATTCTATTAACCATTCCATATCTGGGAATAATCTGTTCTAAAAGGGTTTTACTTACTATGTTGGCTGAGACCTTGGTAGTGGGAACTGCTTCTACCCAATGAGTTAGATGGTCTGTCATTACTAATAAATACTTCCATCTTTGTACTTGAGGAAGTTCAGTAAAATCTACTTGGATACTTTGAAATGGTCGAAGAGCTAACTCACGACCTCCTAATGTTGTTTTTCTCATCACCTTTTTGTTTATCCTTTGGCAAGTTATACATTTTTCAGTTACTTGCTTTGCTACTCCAAAAATCCTAATGCATCCATAGTTCCTTAAAAAATGATCACACAAAGCCTGAGTACCCCAGTGGGTTTTCTGATGCATGTCTTCTAATATTTTTCTAGCCAGTAATTTATTAAGTAATTGTCTTCCATCAGGAAGTTTCCATTTCCCTGATTCATCCTGTTTTCTTCCTATCTTGTTTAATTCTTTTTTCTCTGCTTTACTAAACTTTGGAATTTCCAATTTTTCCTCATTTGGAGTTAATATTAACATAACTCTTTCAGCTCCATTTTCTGCTGCATCCTTAGCTTCCTGACCTGCCAAAATATTTCCTCTTATTTCTGGGGTCACTCCTCTTTGGTGTCCCTTAATGTGTACTATAGCTATTTCTTCAGGTAGTTTTAATGCCTCTAAAATCTCTAAAATGAGTCCCTCATGTACTAATCCTTTTCCTCTTGAGTTAAGTAATCCTCTTTCTTCCCAAATTTTTCCAAAAGTATGTGCTACTCCAAAAACATACCTTGAATCAATACATATAGTTCCTTTCTTGTGTGCTAAATATTCCAGTACCTTTTTTAGAGCATATAATTCACAGGTTTGAGCTGACCAGTTTGAAGGTAATTTTCCTTTTTCAATAGTTTGCATGTTTTTTCCATCAACTACTGTTGTGTTCCTCTGAGGAATGGTTTTTCCCCTCAGAGTTCCCCTGAAGCCTGTGCTATGTATTTTAACCCTTCTTCCCTATCATACCTACTCCTGACCCTATTGGGTCAGGGCCAATATCTTTCCTTGGCCCAAAAACTAGATAACCCCCTGTCTCTTCCTGGTCGCTCTCTTTCTCCTTGCGCTCCTGGAACATCACATAGAGAATAAAGCTTGGACGGAAGCTGGGGGTGAGAGCCACTCTTTTGAAATCTTTATTCTGTCTCTATGAAATATATTTCCCTAAAACCCCTGAACAACTGAGCTAGCTAGAGCCGGGGGGTGGCTAGAGGGAGTATATTTCAAACTACTGCATACCCTGACATTCATTTTCCTAGTAGACATCTGGAGGAACAATCCACATAGATTATTTCCCCTTCTGAAAGGGCTTGTTCTTCAAGATCTTCTCGAACTTTTGTTTGGTATTGGATAATTTCTAAACAATTATGTATTAGGTTATCTGCTGGTTCTCCATATAAAAACTGAGCTGGATTTAAACTTCTGTTTACTTCTAATGTTAAATCATCACTGTCTATTGTGATCGCGATGCGCAAAGCAACCACATGGAGATGAGAGGTTTGCAGGGCAGAGTTGTTACTCCGAGAGAGCCCAAGGCTGAGCCAAGGCCAAGAGCCCCTCTGCCTGTTTATTTCTTACTTTTTATACATTTGTGGGTCTGGCTGTGGATTGGCTTCTGGAGTTATCACCTCCCAGCCGAATGGCCAGACCAGCTGTCAGTTACAATTGTTTTCAGGTTAGAAATATGTAAACAAAGGACAGGGAATGAAAAACAAAGGATTTGTTTATGTTACATGTGTGAGAAAAGGCAAAAACTGCTCCTAATATTGTACCGAAGCTAAAAAGACTGACTCCATCTTATGAACAATCAAAAGGCTTTAAAAAACTCAGAAAAACCAGGGTGACAGTCTATCAAGATTGCTTCATATTTTAACATTCTAGAGTCTGTCAACCATTTTTCAGCTTTCTGATTTAACACATTCCGAACAGCATGAGGTGTGCACACAATTAGTTTACCTCCAAAAGTAAGTTTACGACTTTCTTCTACCAGGATTGCAGTAGCGGCTATAGCTTGAATACATACTGGCCAGCCATGGCTCACTGGGTCCAACATCTTTGATAAATAAGCTACTGGTCTCTTTACTCCTCCCCACTCCTGGACTAGAACTCCATGAGCTACCCCCTTTTCTACATTCACATACAGATGAAAGGGTTTTTCCAGTGAAGGTAAGCTTAAAGCTGGTATTGAGGCCAGTTTTAACTTCAGTTTTTCTAATTTATCATCATCTTCCTTGGTCCATTTTATATTATCCCCCTCTGTCAACTTTTCATACAAAAATTTTACTGCCTGTGTGTACCCCTCAATCCATAATCTACAATATCCCAACAATCCGAGTAGTTTTCTGATTTCCCTCTTTGAAGAGGGAGGTGGAAGGGATAAAATTCCTGCAATTCTCTCTGGATTGAGCCTTCGACTACCCTTACTTATCAAGTGTCCAAGATATTTTACCTCTGGTTCTACAAATTGCAGTTTCCCTTTTGATACCCTTAATCCTTTTTCCCCAAGAAAATTCAAAAGTTTTATTGTAGCTTCTCTAACTTCATCTTCCCCAGATAGTAAAAGATCATCCACATATTGGATAATTTGTATTCCAGGAGGAGTGGAGAAGGCTTGCAGTATTTTTTCTAAAGCTTGCCCAAATAAGTTTGGAGACTCCGTGAACCCCTGCGGTAATTTCGTCCATCTTAATTGCTGCTTTCTTCCAGTTTTTGGATCCTCCCATTCAAAGGCAAAGATATCTCGGCTCTCCTTGGCCAGTGGACAGGCCCAAAAAGCATCTTTAAGATCCACTACACTAAACCACTGATGCTGGGGTGGAACTTTACTTAGAAGTGTATAGGGATTGGGTACCACTGGGTAACGAGACCGAGTTCTTTTGTTAACCTCCCTTAAATCTTGTACTAGTCTATAACTCCCATCAGGCTTCTTTACTGGGAGAATAGGGGTATTATGGGGAGACATACAAGGTTCTAATGTCCCATCCTTTATTAGTCCTTCTATTACTGGCTTCAAACCTTCCCGTCCTTGTAAAGATATGGGGTATTGAAGTACACATATGGTGTCGGGGGCTTTCCCCGAGATTCAGGTGGTTTTAGAGTCTTTTGCCCTCTGCAAAGCCCTGTGCCAACCGGAAGAAAGAGACAGAGTCTTCAGGTTCTGATTTTTCAAGGTTGCATGCTTCGTTTTTTTTTTCTTATCTTACAATTTTCTCAGTGCCCCACAAAGATCTTTGCAGGTGCTCGGGCATCTGGTGACTCCTCGACTCCTCCCACGCAGGGCTGTCTCTATCTTTTATACTAATTGCTACGTATTCTTTATTTATCATTACTTGCTAATACCTATCACATGCTAAACAGGTCATTTCTACTTTGACCCAATCTCTTTAAACTACTTTGTGCCACCATCACTGCTGAAATGGAGTGAGGGAAGAAGAAGAAAGAAGAAGAAGGAGACAACGCCCCAAATCCTCCATCTTGCCCCCATTCACCTCAGTGCTAGAAATCTAAACCTACTGTTTTTTCACCCTGTGATAAGCTAAACTACTATCTTTCACACTCTTGTGGCTTGCAATCCCTCCCGCAGTGCAGGAAGCCTTTCCCATGGACTGAGATCAAAGCCAGTGTCTCTCTGGGCTCTGGGCCAGGGTCCCAGACCCCCCTGTCCAGGTCTCTGACCCTCCAGGGCAGCCAAAGGAATGCCCTGGACTCCAACAGTATGGGACAATCTTCTCTCTCTATTGTAACACTTATAGGGTCAATATTTAATCCTCCCCTATTTCTTTCCCCAGCCCAAACTTCCTTGTTAATTTTTTCTTCATCCTCTTGGCCTAATTTTAAATCTTTAGCTGTCATTTTCCCATCTTCCGGTATAACCCCTATTCCTAATTTCACTTGTCTCTTCCCAGTAAATTGCTACCTGCTCTTGGGACCAATAAGACATCTCCCATCCAAATTTTAGTTCCCCCCTCAATTATTACATCTTTAATGACTGGAACTGTAAAAGTTTCTCCCTTTGCCCCTGTTACTTTTGAAGTATCTTTACTCACACTATAACCTTTTGGTACATTTAGCAGGCAGGTTCTTTCTGCCCCTGTATCTACCACAAATTCCAATTCTTCTCCTTGGGGACCCACTTTTAGAGTTATCACAGGCTCTAGATGGTATTTGTCCCCTAAAAAATAGAGCCTTGGACCTCCCTATTCCTCCTCTGTGCTCATCTCTTTGAAGATTTTCAGATCTATTACCTGCTTAGCAAAATTTCTCCTATAATGCCCTTTGCCCCCACAGTAAAAACACATTCCTGGAATGCTGCTGAGACTTGGCTTGTATTGGGGTTCTATTCTTTTCCTTTCCCCTGTCTCTATGACCTTCATATATAGAAGTAGTGCCTGTGTGGTTTTGATTTTTCTGGAAATTGTTTTCTTACATGGTGACTGCCATAAGTTTTGCTTTAACTTTTTCTTCATCTCTTCGGACATAAACTTTCTGAGCCTCCTTTAATAAGTCATCTAATGATTTATTATGCCAATCCTCAATTTTTTCTAATTTTTTATCTAATATCTGGCCAGGCATTAGTAACAAAGTTAATCCTTAACAAAGCTTGTAGTATTTCCCCACGAGACTAGACGACCGCTGATGGCAAAAGTAACAGAGTCTACTCTCTGGCTTCAGATGGGATTTTACAGCTTTTATTCTCAAATCCTGCTCTGCTCTACTTTGCTGGAGACCTTTCCCGATGGCTCGCCAGTGCCAGAGAGAGCTCACCCCTCCCCCATTGGGGCTTTTCCCCCGGGGGGCAGGGCCCAGACGCAGGGCACAGAGGCACCACCCAATAAGGGAGAAGCGGGAGGGGAACAGAGTTAGGTTACATTTCAGTGTGGGGGATGGGCACTCGTGGTCAAGGACAGATAGAAAAAACATTACAAATCCGATGAAATATAAACCCAATTAATGCATTACAACAAAAGCTTTTCCCACATCAGTTTCAGGGTCTATTCCGGAATATTGTTTCATATTTCTCCTAAGTCTGTCCAACCATTCAGTTGGATATTCTTCTTTTTCTTGCTGTTCCTCAAAAGCTTTTTTAGCATTTTGCCCTCGGGGTGCCGCCTCTTTTATTCCCTTGATTATTAAATTACGATATTCATTCATGTGTTTCCTCCCGTCCTCATTATTTTGACCCCACTCAGGAGGCGCAGTTGGCATTTTGTCTTCTCCGGGGGGCCCCTGTGGGTTCTCTTTTTCCCAAACTTTTATTCCAGCGGCTCTGATTAATTGCCTTTTTTCCTGAGAAAATATTATTTTCATTATAGACTGCATCTCTTCCCAAGTATAAATATTCAGACCTAAAAATTGGTCTAATTGTTCAGCTGTGCCTATGGGATCCTCCAAAATTCCTTTGATTTCTTTTTTTTAAATTTCTGACCTCAGAAGAAGTCAAAGGGGCATTTACAAACCCTGTTCTACCCCCTCCCATTGGGACTTCTCTTAGTGGAAATAGACTAATTTCTTTATCCCATTTTTGGTTTTTATCCTCTGTCGTCTTTTTCCCGTGTTTTGAGAAAGAATCCAGAGAGGGCTGTCTTTTAAGTGAACTTCTAGTGTTTTGATAACACATCTCTAGGGAGAAATCGTTTCTCTGATTCGGAGCTGTGGTTACCGAGGGAACAGAGCTCAGGGCAGGAAGGGGGTGAGGGGAGGGCATAGCGCCAAGGCTTGGTCCTCCAAGGGCGGAGCGTAGGCGGGGTTTGCTGTCGGGACCGGCAGAGGAGGGGGCAGTTCTGGGGGATACCAGACGGGAGTGCGGACAGCCTGCATGGGGCTAATGGCGGCTGAGTCAGCGGCTCCCGGCAGAGACAAAGCAGCAGCGGCAGCGCCCATCGTAGCCGGCACGGGCAGGGCAGCTGGGGACTGGATAGTGGGGGAAGTGATTGGAGATAGGACGGCTGGGACCGACGGGACCCCCGGCATGGTCGGGGCGGTGGTCTTAGACCACGCGTCAGGAGGGACCACCGGCATGGCCCTTAGGGCGGCCGCAGACCAGGCGGCCGGGGCAGACAAATTCACCGGCGGGGCCGGGGATGGGGTGTATGCGGGGACCAGCGCAGCTGCCGCGGACTGCGAGCCGGCACTTGGGACAGGAACTGGGGCAGGCGGGTGAGACATTAAATTTGAAGAATTAGGGATTTTTAGGAAAGTTAAGATAATAAGTTGCTGAAATAGCTGAAGTAGATAGGTACGCTTTGTTCACAGTGAACAGAAGCCGGATCTTAGGTAAGATATCCCGGATTTAGTAACTCATTGCTTGTCAGCTTTATGTTTATGTAGCTGTGCATGTAATGAAAAACAAAATGTGGTAAATAGGACATAAGATAGCTGCAGATTTCCCGTTTAAAGAACCCATTAAACACAGGAAACTGTAAGTTCTACTAAGGATTCATTTGTCATGAATGCATTGAAAAGGTAGAAAGGTCAGGATGAGGAAGACTCATCTTACTTCCTCATTTTGTGTGACCCCTCCTCAGAATAGACCCCCTGACTCATTTTAGGAGACAAAGTACGCATGCTTAATAGCCTTTTTGCCAATTAGCATACGAAGCGAGGAATGGGAGGTGACAGGGGTATGAATATGCATTTGTATTTTTGGTATTCAACACTTTTGTAAATAAAAGGCTTTGTAATTACCTGTGAATTTCGCAGTGCGAATTAGGGAAATATCCTGCGTGCTGCCCGGGCCGTAATAAACATACACTTTCTAACTTTAAACCGTTAGAGAGTTTTTGTCCATCACAGTTGGGTATTGATACTAGATCAATACCCATATTTCTTTAATAAGTCACGGGGCTGAAGCGGGACCCGGGACAGGGGGCTCGGCCGCGAACGGCAGGAGCGTGAGCGGGAACGGAGGGGGAAAAGCCTGCAAAGGATCCCACTCTTTTTCCTTCTTTTCTTCTTGTTCCCCTCCCTTTTCTTTCACCTTTTTCTTTTCTTGTTTCATCTCGGGGGGTTCTGATACGTGAAAGATTTTTATTCTCCTAAAATCTCCTGACCAACATGTGGCATATTCTCTTTCTTCAGGATTAAACGGTTCCTTTGAATTTACAAATACATTTAGAGCCTGACAAATCCAATTCTCAAAAGAGCCTTATCTGGGCCAGTAAACGTGGTCAGATCTTATTTCCTTCTCTGCCCATTCTATCATGCAAAATTGTATCATCTTTACCTTTTCCTTTCTTCTTGTACAAGGGTTTTTATCCCAGTTAGCTAACATAACTCCCAGAGGGCTATCTCCATTGGTAATTTTTTACACACTTTTTTCTTCCCTGTATCCAACTTACTGTTTTTCTGTCCCATTTTTCAAGATTTTATCTATTCGTCCCCCACCTCTGTTTCCCTTTTTTTTTTTTTTTTTTTTTTTTTACTGCCTGAATACCACTCACTTCTATCTATGCACACACACAAAAAAATCCCCTTTTCTTCACAAAACTATTCAATACAATACACCTCCCTCTAAGGAGATATAGTGAATTTTAAAGTTAACAATCAACATTACATATACTTTCATCCATCTACTCTTACTTCATTTCTCATTCACTTTCACACATTCTTTCACACCCTTAGGACATGAAGCCGATCCCTGCCACCAGAGAATCGCGGCTCCGTGTGGCCCCCCCTCGCCTTGGTGTTGGCCTCTGGGTTCCAGTATAGCTAGGCCTCCGGGGACGCCCAGAATCTGGTCGCCTCTGGTGCCCATCCACTTATGAGGCTGATTTGCGTGTCACTTACACTCTTTTACCACAACCCCCCCTCCACTCGCCCAGAGGGAAAATGGCCTGTTTGCAGGTCACTTACACCTCTTGCCACAGTCCCACCCGCCCGGGAAGCTGAGGCAGATTTTGTGTGTGACTCACTCTCACACAACAAAACAACAATAAGGCACCTTTTACTTTCAAATCACCTATTACAGTTTTAGGTGTTACTGGCCAGTCCCAGTGCTCTTGGATATCCCCTCAATCCAGCTGTGTTGTCCAACCCTAGATGCTCTTGGGCATAACCTACACCTGGCAGAACCCTGTGTGCTCTTGGGATATTAATCCCTCAACCCAGCAGGTTTCAGTCCTGGATGCTCTTGGGCACTCTCATCCCTCAATCCAGCAAAATTTTAGGGGCCCTTTCCACTTTTTTTTTTTTTTTTTTCAATGGATTATACTAGGAAAACCCTCTGCTTTCTCTCTCCTAGGGGTCCCACCCCTTCCCTAAGACTCAGTCCCAGTTTCTCTGGGGGAATTCTCTTGCTCTTCTTATCACCCTCTTCGTCTCTTTACTGGCCGTCTTTCTCGCAAAAGAACGGAAACGCAGCATAGGAGACTCCACACTCGCTTAGCAGGTCTGGGATAACCAGCTGGCTCTCATTCACACACATTCAACCCCCCCTTAACTGCCCCGTCCAAACCAGTACTTGCCTATCCTTTGTCCCTGAGTCTTTGTCTTCGTGTACACTTTTGTCTTAGGGGCTAATTACCGAGGTTTTTTAGGGAATCTTTTCCCTTTTCTTTGTTTTATTGCCTCCTTTTGTCCATCATTGTAACCTGTGTCTGTTGGTCACACCAGAGGAACACAGAGTGAGGCTTCCAACTGGGCAGGGAGCGCAGTCCTCACCCTGACTCCCCTAAGGCACCGGCAGCAAGGTGTTATAACCATCCTATGCTATCGTAATTGTGAAAAAGGCCAATCACTTGTTTTAAAATTTTGAAAGTTTAATAGTAAATAAAATGGTTATAAAAATAGAATTAGAGTAATAAAAAATTGAACAATTAGGGTTAGGACAATATGAGACAATAAAAACAAAGTTACAGACGTCTGGGTGCCTTCCCGAGCAAAAAGCTCCGAAGAAGGACCCCCCGTTAACAAAGGATTATCTCTTAAAAGCAATAGCCTGTTGAATATTCATACATTTCATACATGATGCATAAATTCCACTCAAGCAAAGAATTCTCTCTGGTTAGTGTTACTTTTTTCCTTTAATCTCTATGGCATCTTCAAGGCTGAGCAAGGCAGGAGAAGTTGGTCTCTTCTGATAAGGAATTCATAAATTTCTCTGAAAGATTTATGTTTTCCTGTGGTTGGTATATAAAAACTACATTTTAACTACAAAACTACATTTACCATACTATCAAAATATTAATACAACATTAACAATCAATACAACATAATACATATAGTAAATATCTTGCGTAGAGCCATATAATATGCATTTTCCACATAAGGAAGTAATAAATTCTTTTTCTCTGAAAGATTTACACTTTCCTGTGGCTGCTATCTCTTTGCAAGTATCTCCTTCCTCTCTTAAAAAATACATAATTTCTATTTTAACTACAAAAACTACATTTTAACTACAAAACTACATTTACTATACTGTCAAAATATTAATACAGCCTTACTAATCAATACAACATAATACATATAGTAAATATCTTGTGTAGAGACATATAATATGCACTTTTCACACAACCTTACTTCATCCTTTGTGACCCCCAAGACCCCTGAGATGACCATCATGTTAGGAAAATTAATCCACGAACACCAGAGGTTTATGTCCAAAAAGGAGACAGAGGAGTCCTTTTACTTTATTCAAATAAAGGGAGAGGCTATGGGGCATTTCCCCTGGGGTCTCTCAGTTTTTCAGAGGATGCAGCCTCCTTTTTATCCTAATTTCCCGGCCACATTTCCCTCTCTCTTTCCCCATTGGCTGAGGTACTTGAGAGGTACAGACTTCCCGAAATGCCTAAGATTCCCCTTTTAATGTATAACCCCCCGCTAATTTTTAATTTTTATGGGATTTATGGTTTTTCCCCATTGTTGCTTTCATCTTTCAATATTCAATTTCATTTACAAACAAACTTATGGTTTGTTTGTAAAGGCAAATGTGTCTGGTTCCGTCCCGCACCGGGCGGGAGATGACCTCTGGCTAGCTCGAGTCAACACAGCCACAGAAGGTCCCAGTTCATTTCGGCTTCTCAGCTTAGCAGCTGGACCCAATAGTATCGTGACAGCCAACAGCAGCAGAAGAGAAAAGGCTGGCTCTCAGCGTAGCAGGTTAAAAGATGTTTATTAGCTCAAGAGCTGAGGAGCAGGGAGGCTCAGAGCTCCGAGCTGAGCGGCTGAGAGGCTGAGAGACTTTGAATCCCCCTCCTACCCCTTATAAGTGGGGGAGGGGTTCCAGGGGGGGTACCACAAGACAACAAATCAGAGGATTCAGGGGGTAACAAGGTGTGCCCACCCCCAAGCCTTGGACCACTAAAATCCACAGCTAAAGGAATTCTCCCCAGGGGGCCTATCACCTGAAGCCCTCTCCCTGAGATTTCGCAACCTGGGAGGGCTCCTCAAAGTGATAGGCAAGCTGCCCCAGATAGGGGAGTTGGGGCAGAGGGGATGTTACAAGTCAGGTGAGGAGTGGGAGGACTGACACAAAACACCTTATTATACAGACAACACAAAAGGGATACAGAATTGGGGATACAGTGAAATGAACCATAACATAAACTTCTTATAAAAACCTAATAAAACAGTTCTGCACCACCACAGGCAAGTATCTTCTTTTCCATTCACCAATCAGTAGAATCCTTCCCGTTGTTTCTCTTATCTCTCAGTGCTAGTTTTATCTACTAGCAGACTCAGGGCTTGTTTGTAAAGTCAAATCTCATTCCTCTCAATCAGAGACAACTGCAAAGGTGCAGGCACAGGCACAAAGGACTGATAAGATGATTAGCATAGGAAGGGGGGGGGGGGAGCCAAGGAATGAATATACACAAGTGTATTGCGAAACTTCATGCATATGTAACATTCTAGAGGTTAAAAGAAAATGAGTCCAGCACTGAGTAAATCACATACTTTAGAACTCACTTTATCTCTGAGTTTTAGAGTCTTTCCGCGTATCAGGTTCCCCATGCGGCTGGCATCTTCACATGGCTTAGATTGAAAGCAGTTTCAAAGCAGCTATAACATTTTCTAATACTCTTTTCAACATGAAAAACGGAATTAAAAGGTAATTTTTCCATTTTTCGTGGGCAGAGGGAACAGACACAGGGGGGTACTTACTGACTGAGAGGCCTCTGGAGCCCACGGGGGGGCGGTTGCCGCAGCAGCTGTGGTCCTTTCAGCAGATTGTAAATTTTTTAAACTAATTTCTAATTAAATACCATATAGGTAACAATTTTGTAGCTAGCATATCTTCCCCTATGGCCACTGCCCACAAAAACTGCCCCAACTCGTCCCACCTTTCAACAGAAAAGGCATTTTGTACATCTACTCTCACGTTATGTTTTCCACACCACAGCAATAAAGTTCACAATTTCCTTTTTTCCTGTTTTATCCCGTTTGCTCAATATAAGTGCCTGTTATAAATACATATTATAAAATTGGCTTTTCACAAATATTAAGATGAATGCTATATGTATAATATTAAAATAACTTTGCTTTTATTTCTGCTATTAACAAAACTTAGATATGGTAGTAGTGGTAGCTGATATAGTTATGTGTGAACTGTCTGCTTGGTTGGGATAACACCCAGTGAACATATGATGGGGACCCTGCTACTGATATGCCAACTATCAGCACCTGCCATCTGAAGAAAATATGGACCAAGGCCCAAACTGGAGGTGATAATGAGAACCGACTAAAACCACAGCCAAGAAACGCATGCTCTAAAAAGGTGGGCCCAAGGAGGGCCCATGCTAAACAGTTCCTGGAATACGTAAACTAGTTTGTGGAAAAGTTTGACTATGCATATGGTCTATGAATATGCAACAGGCTGTTGTAATAGAAAAGGTATTTAAGGAGTGTGCCCGAAGATGGTAGCTGTGCTCTTGCCTGAATGCCAAGCACCCGGCCATTAACCCTTTGCTTTATTATCTCTGTCTCCTATTGTCTTTTATTAAACTTTTTAAGGGAAAGTGAACTTCATTTTCCACATGCCCATACATATATCATGGCTTTTTTGTCAGTTGAAATTCATGATCTAAGATTTCCCATATTTTACCCCTTTTGAAACTCACAGTCCGGATGATATCCCTCAGCCGTGCTTCCTCACACGTGTCCGTTCACATGTGTACACTCCGTACCACAAGTATTCCACAGCATATTTTTCACGACTCTTTTTGGCTGCTGTCTCCCCAGCTTGCTTGGCCATTGCTCTCCCACGATTCTTAATCATGTCTCTGCGGCTCACTTGGTCGTATGTATTCTCCAGTTCTTTACCTTTCTCACCCATCTCAGTGGATGTAACATGTTTCTCAGTCCATGACCTATTCACTCACCATGGTTCTTGAGATCCCTGTTTCTCTACGATTTGATATCATGTTGTGTTCAACCAGTTCCCCCGGGAGGTGCCTTCCCGGAAGCAGTGCTTGCTTCTATGCGTTCCATGCCATCCGCGGCCCCGTGCACTCACCGCTCGGGTCCTGATCCACCACCCGCTTCTTGTTTTGCTTATTTCGTGCCATCCCATGGCTGTTTGTAGTCGTAGCCTTTCGCTACTTTGTATATACGCTGCTTGAACTTCGTTTCACTGCAAGCAGTTCATTCCCGACTTTGTGTATTCCATCTCTCGAGTCCCATCTCGGCTTGGCTTGTGTCCTTTTTGCGGCAGGCTTGGTCAATGTCTTACTAAGTCAGCCAAGACTCCATTATCTTCATACAGGAAAAGCCAATTCTTTATTTTCACAACTCATTTTATACAGTTTTTACATACCTCCTGTGCAACTTTTATTGGTTAAGAGCTTTCTTGCCAATTACTCTATTGATTAGTAAAAGGTATTTTACTCGTCTATCAAACCTCTCTATTCTTGGATTGTTTACATATTTTCTTAACTGATTCTCATGGGACAAATCTCTTGTTCTTGCAGGTGCATTTGTTTTTCAACCCAGGAATAGGTTGTTATACTAACAAGTTTTCATACTAAGACTGGTTTTGCATGGCAGCTTGCAAATTGCTTAACTACACTTGGAAGAGATGACAGGCTAGCTATTAATTTAATAGAGCAGGCCTGATTTTATGAGGCCTTTCTTTTATAGTTATTCTACCTGTCACGACACAATTCGGGTACGGCAATACCCACTCTTTCGAAGGGAGAAAAGGGTTGCAAACAGTAATTCAAGAATTAAAGATGGAACTTTTGAACTGTGCGTGTCTCCCCACAATACCCTTATATTACCAGTAAAAAAATCAAATGGGACATACAGGCTTGTTCAAGACCTGAAAGAAGTAAACAAAAGAACTATAGATCAATATCCAGTGGTACCCAATCCCTACACACTATTAAGTAAAATTCTTCCATCACATCAGTGGTTCAGTGTGATAGACTGTCACTGAGACACGCAAAGCAGTCACACAGAGAGAGAGGTTTCGCAGGGCAGAGGTTCCTCCGTTCCGACTCAAGGCTGAGACCAGGCGGAGAGAGAGCCTCCTTGTTTATTTCTTACTTTATATACATTTTTGGGTCTGGCCGAACATTGGCTTCTTGGAGTTCTCACCCCTCAGCCGAATGGTCAAACCAGCTGTCAGTTACAATTGTTTTCAGGTTAGAAATATGCAAACAAAGGACAGAGAATGAAAAACAAAGGATTTGTTTATGCTACATATGTGGGAAAAAGGTAGAAAACTGCTCTTAATATTGTGCAGTAACTAAAGATCTGACTCCATTTTATGAAAATTCAAAAGGCTATAAAAAACTCAGAAAAACCAGGGTAACAATAGACCTCAAAGATCCTTTTTGAGCTTGTCCCCTTGCAGAAGAAAGTAGAGATATATTTGGTTTCAAATGGGAAGATCCCAATACAGGGAGAAAGCAGCAATTTATGTGGACAAAATTACCCCAAGGATTTACTGAATCTCCAAACTTATTTGGACAAGCCTTAGAAGAATTGTTACAAATTTTTCCTATTATACAAGAACTAAAACTTATCCAATATGTGAATTGTTGTTGTGTATTATTTGGGTTTATACTGTATTTCATTTTTATATTGGGTTTTGTAATAGTTTCTTCTGTACCCCCCTGTTCCCTTGGAAAATGTAACATCCCGAAGTTTGTCCCTGCTGCTTTTCCCCACCCATTCTCCCACACTGGAATGTAATCCAACTCTGTTCCACTCCCACCTTATCCCTGATTGGGCAGTGGCTTGTTCTCGCCTCTAGACCCTTCCCCCTGGATAAAAGCCAGGAAAAGCACGTGGAAAAGCCTCTTGGCTGGAGGACAGGGATCAGGCTCCTGACCCTGCGGGGGCAGGACCACAGGAGAAATGTAGAAATAACTTCTCTGCTGTGGACTCCAGGACAGTGTGGATGAATGTAGACGAGAGATCTCTGAAGTTGGGTTTTAGAAGATGAGGTTTATTGTAAGGGATATGAGGCCTTGCTCTGAGCTGCCAGGCTGCAGCTCGTGGCAAGGCCTAGGAAGGTGGGGGAAGGGAGAGGTAGGGAGAGGAAATTCCAAGAGAGGAAAGTCCTCGGGAAAGGGTGCCAGGCAAAGAGCAAAGAGAGCAACCCACCCTTGAAGCCCCCTGATAAGGGATCTCAAGGTGGGCTGGAACAGGACTTTGGCCAATGGGGTTACAGATACCTGATACTTCAGGGGAGGGTTACAGGTGTGGGGTGAACCATACATTGGGGGTGAGACAGAACATTCCATTTGACCTCTGGGTCTGGCTGCAGGTGACCTTCAGCTGGTCACATAACTGTTTTCCCAGACATCCAGTAGCTAGGACACCTCAAACATCAAAACTTACTTTCAATTCTATCTCACTTACAGACTTCACATTCTCAGAATCTAAGCAATCGTATTTATAGGGCTTTCTGGCTTCATCCTCCCCAACAGAGAAAGACTGAATATTCCCCCGAATCAAGTGCAGACCTTTCCTTTGCCATTGATGGAGACCTGATCTCTCTAAAGGAAAAGGTTCACAGCTGCTCTAGGATCTTTAGGGCCCTGAGGAAAAATCCTTCCAACTGTGGTTTGTCTCTCAAGCTAGCCAAAGCAAAAATGGAGCCAGAGGGCTCCGAGAGAGAGACTACCACAGTGGTTGGTTTACTTCTTTCAGGGGAGGATGAAGAGAAAGTCCAAGAATTCACCATATCATTATTTAATTTTGTAGGAAACCAAGGGCTTCGGGTATTGAGAGAAAAGCTTCAATTTGTAGAGAATTAAGTAAAATACTTAGGGCATATAATAAGCCAAGGGAGCCGGCAATTAAATCCTGAGATTACAGGAATAACCTCATTCCCCCAGCCAAAAACTAAAAAGGAAATCAGAAAACTCTTGGGCTTGTTAAGGTATTGTAGGATATGGATAGAGGAGTACACCTAGGCTGTTAAATTCCTGTATGAAAAAAAATTAGTGAAGGATGAAATTATGTGCAAAAAAGATGAACAGAGATTTGAAAATTTAAAACAAAAGTTGATTAGTGCCCCTGTGCTAAGTCTCCCTGCTTTAGATAAACTCTTTTATCTATTTGTGGATGTGGAAAGTAGGGTAACCCATGGAGTCCTAGCCCAAGAATGGGGGGGGGGGGGAGGGTCAAGAAACCAGTGGCTTACCTGTCAAAATTGTTAGACCCTGTTAGTAGGGGGTGGACCACCTCTATCCAGACAGTAGGTGCCACTGCCTTACTAGTAGAAGAAAGCAGAAAATTGACTTTTGGAGGAAGATTGAAAGTGCACACCTGTCCTAGGGTGACTTTATGATGCTTGTATCCCCAGTCGTCTGTTCTGTTTGTGTTGGATGTTATATCCTGTACCTTTAAGACTGGTTCTGAGAGTGAAGGGGAGGAAAGAAGAAGCACAGTTTGTTTTCAGAACTTCACTCACACCTACACATTCCGCTCTGGAACTGTGTTCGTCTGAGGCATGGACAGGCAGCGGGACAGAGATTTTTTTGCTTTTAGTTAGTTTTGGCTAGCTGAGGCAGAGAAGCTCTGGACTGGTTTTTTCCCCTTTTTCTTGGGACTTTTTAAACCTGCTCTGGACTGAAAAATGCAGAAGAGCACCGGGAGCTCAGCACCTGCGGCCCACTGGGGCCTGGACCTCCAGAGGGACTGATAAGAGACTGAGCGAGCTGAGCTACCCACAGCAAGGACTTTCTGAATTTACCATCTCACTTCAGAGCAATGAGAGGTTTTATTGTTTCTCTCAAGAGAACTCTAACTAAACTGATGGTTGAAACCCAAATGTCCTGGGTAAAATGTTTACCCCAAGCCTTGTTAAGAATCAGAACACAACCTAGATCAGATTTAGGGATTTCACCTTATGAGATGATGTTTGGATTGCCTTTCCTGATTTCACCAAATAGTATTGCTACTTATGAAGAAGAAGAGGGCAGTGTCCAGAAATATGTTCTGTCTATAGCAATAAACCTAGAAGAACTAGGATAATCCCCCAGACTGCTGCCCTGGATTTCAAAATTCATAATGTCAATCCTGGGGATTGGGTAATAGTTAAATCATGGCAAGACCAACCTTTAACCCCACAATGAGAAGGTGTTTTCAGGTTCTGCTCACCACCGAATCAGCTATATGAACTGCAGAATGAGGCTGGACTCATGCTAGCAGAATAAAAGGACCAGTAGAAGGACCCCACAACTGGACAATCATCACTTCCACAGGAGGACTGAAAATGACTGAAACGAAATGCACAGGCTCAATGTGGCAAGTAAACTACAGGCAACTGCACATCAATCTGGGCTGGGAGGGATGTCACTGTGAGGTTTATCGATTGTTCTGTATTCCCAAAGGCCAGAGGCACTCCAAACTCCGAAACAACCTTTGAGGTGGTAATTTACTTCCTCCTCAATTAAGGGGATCAGGGTTATATAGATTAACAAACATCAGGTCCATAGGCGAACCTAGAGTTTTTTGCTTTTGCCTGTAACCTACAAAAAGAAAAAAACATCAGATCTCCCTGATGGGACATCTCCCAGATTTATTCCTGGTCACATACCCTGCTCAAAGCACCCTTAGGGTGAGACACTCAAGCTGGGTACAATGTCAGTGTGAAAATTGTGGCCAGCTCTGGCGGTGTAGCCCCCTCAGATGGCAAGCATGTTGCACAATCTGTCAAGAGAAAAGGATAAGTTTAAACACAAATCGAGGACAAGTACCAATTTTAACACTTTGTTGTGGAGTTGAATGGATGCTCCCTGTTTCTGTCCCATCTGGGGTGCCAGTTGTTTCTTGTCCCATCTCAGGGACGGCAGTTGTTTCTGCCCATCCCAGAGACGCCAGTTGTCGGGGGCTCCTTTTTAGGAGCTTAAATTCCCCGGCTCTCAGGTGGTTTTAGAGTTCTGGCCCTCTGCAAAGCTCTGTGCCAAACGCAGGAAAAGACGGAGTCTTCAAGGTTACATGCTTCGTTTATTAGTTCTTATCTTACAATTTTCTCAGTGTCCAAAAGATGTTTGCCGCGGCTCGGACATCTGGTGACTCCTCCTGTCTCTGGGCTGTCCTTATCTTTCATACTAATTGCTACGTATTCTTTATTTACTATTTATTACCAATGTCTATCACTATTACTAAAAAGGTCATCTTTACTCTGACCCAATCCTCACTAACTACTTTGTGCCAGCGTCACTGCAGAAATGGAGTGAGGGAACAAGAAGGAAGAAGAAAGGGACAACGCCCTAAATTCTCCATCTTGCCCCATTCACTTCAATGCCAAGAATCCCAAACTCACTGTTTTTTCACCCTGTGATATTCTAAACTACTATTTTTACACTCTTGTGGCCTGCAATGCTTCCTGCAGTGCAAGAAGCCTCTCCCATGGACTGAAATCAAATCCAGTGTCTCTCTGAGCTCTGGGCTCTGGGCTGGGGTCCCAGACCCCCCTGCCCAGGTCCCTGACCCTCCAGGGCAACCAAAGGAATGCCCTGGACTCCAACAGCTCCCCACCACTCACGAGCTATTAGAAGCTGAGTGGGAGGCTGTAGTATATCAAAAACAGGGACCCTATTTTGAGTGCAGACAACTCCATAGGGTGGGGAGGTAATAAAACCCTATTCTACAAGTGAAATTAATAAGTACTGGCTGACTGAGGAACAGTAAAGAACCACAGTATAATCTTGTGGTAAGGAGATAGGGAGGCAAGACCAGATTAACCACTATACTCACCACCAAGATCATACATACATGCTGCAGGCAGCAATCCCATCAGGCATGAAAGGTGGGGGTACACGTTATACTGGATTCTTGTTACGCCTTGTTAGTCTTTTCCCTCTTGAGAATTCAGATGATCCATGTCACAAATGCAACAGATTGCTGTACCATGGGAAAATTCAAGGCTATTATTTTAGCTTGCATGCCTTCCTCAGCCACCACTGTTATAATTAATCTAAAATAGACACCTGCCTACAGAATGGCCAAATGTATGGGATTACAAAAATTATAGGATCTAAACATGGATGCCCACAGGGAGACAAATGGGTTTGTTTCTCCATGGGTGTCATGGGTTGGCACAGTTTGTTTTTTAGTTAGGGAGAAATGTGGAGTGGTTTTCCCTGTCAGGACCTTGGAATTGCTTTAGAAAGGACAGGGGCCTATCAGAAGGCTAGTTTGAGATATTGGCATCTGTTTTGACCATTGAGAATGTCAAATGTGACTTTGGGAAGTACCCATATAAAACCCTGATTTCCTGCAGGTCAGCCCTTTTCCTCCTGGCCAGCTAAACAGGTAACATCGAGTTGGGGCCTGCTGCTCTCCCCCCTTTTGGGGTGAAGCTGGCCCCGAGGCCTGGCCAGGCTCCATCGGCTCCCGGCGGGGGAGGAGAGGTTGCAGCTTAACATCACCTCCTTTTTGCAACTTCCCCGGAGCCCCGGAGCAGGGAGGGATCTCTGCCAGGCCCCTGATAACAGCTATGGGCCCACCATTTAGGCCAAGGATGCCCCAATTGCTGATTGTCACCAAGGGGTGGGCAGAGCTCTCCCCCACCCCACCCCCCCCCCCCCCCCCCCCCCCCCGGTGATTCCAGACAGAGAAAGAAAAAGAGTGGAGGAAGGAAACCCAGGCCAATAATCTGAGATGCATCGATGCATCGGCAGAGAGATTGCTGTCCTGCAGAAATCACATGGCCACTGCAGGCCTGGGCAGATTTAACCCTTTCCTGGCAAAATTAAGCTTCCAAGGCTTAACCCTTCCCTGAGAGAGAGAAGAAAGAGACAGAGTATACATAGCAAAGACACCTCATGAAGTCAGTGGAGCAAGAGCGAAAGAACTGATAAAGATTATTGGAAGGGGGGATTGAAGAGGCGGACATTTTTAACCAGTCTTCTCTGGGGTAAACTATGAAGAAATGGACTATTTCTTGTAATATCTTAATGTTGTTTGGGGGGATGCTGGTTCTAATCAAAATTGGGGACTGATATGATTGAGATTTAAGTGAGAATCCTAAAGCCCCTTGTTCCTGGGGTAAAAGGAGGTCTCAGTCTTTGAGATGAAGATGATTTTAGAGAGAAAGTGATTTGAAGCCCTTGGCTCCTGGGGTAAAAGGAGGTTTCTATTTCTTTTGAGATAGAGATGATTTTAGAGATAGAAGAGAATCCTTGTGTTGTACTAGAAGAAGCATTCTTAAACAGTACCCCAAATACACTGAGAGGCCCATAAGTAGCCGGGGGAAAGGCTGCTAATGGGTGGAATGGCACAATCTGGAAAGATTCCTGGCGGTTGCAGATTTGTGACATTGGGAGCCACTAGACTGTTTTAGTCTTGTGGCAAGTGTCTCCATGGTACTCTAGAGAGACTCCTCTCCCAAAGTGATGAAAAACTATGGTTAAATGGTGAAACTCACTGAAAATCACAGGTTGTGTCTCTCTGTGTTGTTTTGTAGGAAAGTTAACAGTTTGTAGGGGAAGGGAAGAGTGCTTTGAAGTTTCATTCTGTTTTGATTTGTTTTTTTTTTTTTCTCCCCAACTTTTCCATTTTTTTAGTGTGTGTCAATAAAACTGTTTATTTTTAAACTTGAGCCTGCTTTGCTTTTTCTCCTAATCTTTCTCCCACAAAAAGAGAGTAAACACTAAAACCACTACACTAAATTTGGCAACCAGAATTTGGCAAACGTGAAACCACTACAATGGGTCAAACTCGAGGATGGAAAAAGGAATGAAATTTGATGCAAGACTTAATACAGGAGTGAATAATAATAAGCAAACAAAGAAAACAGATACAGCAACCCACCCCAGAGCCAACTCCATGCAGAGGTTTAAATGCAAACCTCAAACAACAACTAAAAAATTAAATAGAAATCCCAAAGTTAGGAAAGAACTTGTTTGTAGATCTAGGAGAAAGAATCAGTAAAGAACTAAATATTACTAACTGCTGGGTTTGTGGGGGAGCTTTGATGTAAGAATAGTGGCCATGGAAGAGTAGTAGCCTAGGCCTGGTTGAACTTTTCAACTGGAACAGAACCAACATAAAAGGAGAGAATCGACCACAGGGGTGGATGTTAAGTTCAGAAATAATAGGAGAGGAGTGCCTCTGGCATATGGGAAGAGTATTCCTGAACAATGTAGAACAAACCTCTTTTAAGAGATATAAAGTTTATAATGAAACTTTCACATGGTGGATCCCTGAAACGCCAACACAATATTGGACCCAGGAGAGGAAAAAGAATTGCAAATATGAAGAGGAAGTTAAACTTTTCCTGTGTAAAGACCCTGAGAAAAACCCATATTATGGGATCCATGAAATATCTAAATTTTGGGAAAATATGAATAACCAAAGAAAGGAGTACTGGAAAGCACCCGATAGCTTATTCTGGATATGTGGGAAAAGGGCTTATCCAAAGCTTCCTCCCCTATGAAAAGGAAGTTGTACTCTAGGAATTATGCAACCAGGATTTTTTCTATTGCCAAACCAAGATGGAGATAATTTAGGAATACCAGTATATGAGGCCTTGAAACAAAAGAGAACTAATTGGGGGATATTAAAAGTGGGGCAATGAGGAGTGGCCTCCTGAACAAATAATACAGACATATGGTCCAGCTACTTGGGCACAAGATAGAAGTTAAGGATATCGAACCCCAATCTATATGTTAAATTGCATCATAAGGCTCTGAGCAGTTGTAGAAATCATAACTAATGAAACAGCAGGGGCCATGGAATTAATAGTCAGCCAGCAAAGGCAAACCAGAGCTGCAGTCTACCAAAATTGGTTGGCGCTAGACTATTCATTAGCAGAAGAAGGAGGAGTTTGCGGAAAGTTTAACACATCTGATTGTTGTCTACAAATTGATGATAATGGGGATACAGTTTTGGATATAGCCAGAAACATCCAGAAAGTAGCCCATGTACCAGTCCAAAAAAGGGAATCTATAATGAATAAAGGATGGTTAGAAGATTTTTTTTTTTTTTACTATCCTGATGGAAAAGGGTGGGATTTGTAGTGCTATGTGGAATAACAAGCTTAATTTTTCTTTCATGTTTAATCCCATGTTTTATCCAATTAATTACTTAGGTGGTTCAAAATATGCAAATAATGACAGTGCCCAACAATCCAGATTTGGGAACCACAGGAGGAATGCAGAAAATTATCGTATTGAGGAAAATAAAAGATGATAAAAACCTACAGAAGGCATTTAAGATCTACGAAAGGTATCAGTATGCCAAGAGTGCAGAGATTTAAAGGTTGCAGCTCAAGCCAAATAAAGTAAGAAAGATGAAGGGGAGTAGTTGTTATAAATGACAATATAATATTGGCTTTCATATTTATGTATTAGCTTTTGCATGTTGTCATTGATTACAAGTATTCTAATATGGTACAATTTATAATTCCTTTTAGTTGCTCCTTAATATAATTTAATCTATCAGTTTATGTATGCACTGTTGTGATTTCAGGTCGAAACCAGGCGGAAACACTAATTTCGTGTAGTGGTTTTCGTTCACCAATTTGAATTTCCCGGACAATGCACCAATTAATGTAGTGGGTTGAGCACTGGCTAAACACTAATGCACCTACTAGACTTATTTACTCTTTTTCTGCTGTGAGATAGGATTAGGAGAAGAACAAAGCAGGCTCAAAACTTTAAAGGGTATAAAGAACACTTTATTAACAGAGCTAAAAGAAAAGAAAATAATAAGAACCAGAATAAAATCTTCAGAACACTTCTCCTCCCCCCACAACCTTCTTTTCTTTTCCACTGACAATGTACAGAGACAAAATTTTAGGACTCAGGTCAGTTGACCACCTTTAAAATAGTCTTTCATCAGTCCTCTTAGGGAGAGGAGTCTCTTTTGCCATGTCATGGAGACTTCTCTACAAGAAAACAGTTCTCTCATGGCTTCAATTCTCACGAATAGCAGCCGCCTGGGAATCTGCATTTGTGAAGTCCCACCGATCTCATGCAGCCTTCCCACAGCTTCATTCCTGGGCCATGTCAGACTCATGGGGTACTATTTTAAGGATGGGCTGTCCAAAAGCAAAGGTTCTCTTCATCTATTTCTGAGATCATCTTCATCTCTGGGAACAGAGGTCTTCTTTCCCTGGGGGCAAAGGGTCTTCATCACTCTCATCTGCATTTGAGAGTCATTCAGGAACGAGGGGTGGAGCTTCCTTAGTTGCTGAGTAACTGATTATAAGAGGTCTCTAGGGAGCATAGCAAACAGGAGCAGGCAAACAGGGGTGTGGCATGTCTCTGGGGCGTGACCATGGCAGTATGCAGGGCAGTTGGTGCAGGTAGGGCAAGCAGGCAGGGTTGCAAGTTCTCTTGCTAGTTAGGTGTGTTTTGTGTTGTTTGAGGTGTTTCTGCTGGCTGGTTGGTCTTGGAGTTTCTGTAAATAATGGTTTCAACACGGTCAAAATCTGTGTTTGGTACAAGTTTATGTGACCGAGTGGAGCCCTCGAAAAGGGATGCATCTGTACAGACCCATTCCTACCCAGAGTATTTGAGCTTATCGGTTGTTTCAGGGGGTGTTGTGAAGGAGGCATGGCTACAGTGTGAACAGGTGAATGACCTCCTTTCACTGGTGGCCAAACTTAGGGAGGAAGTTGAAAGATTAAGAAGTATCAGGGAAAGTGAAAGGGAAATAGACTGGTGGAGTTCAGCCCTTCCATCTTTAAGGGAGGCCCATCAAGATTCAGAGGACTCATACGCGTCCCCCTCCCAGGCAATAGAAGGGCACTTGTTAGATGAAAGGGAGTGGAAATGGGTCCCTGCTCAGGGAGGTAATAATAAAAACTCCTCCTAACCCCCATCCCATAGCCAGGTGCCACTTCAGAATAGGTATGAGGCCCTGGATCTAGAGAGCCAGCCAGATGATTTAGGTGATTTAGAGGGAAATTATCTGCCCAGTGAGCCACCCAATTATGATTAGTCTGTAAGACAAATCTCCACCTCTAACATCAAGAAGAAAAGAAGGGCAATCGTAGTAGGTGACTCCCTTCTGAAAGGAACAGAAGGCCCCATATGTCACCTGGACCCATCCCACAGGGAAGTCTGCTTCCTCCCTGGGGCCTGGGTATGAAATATCACTGAGAGATTTCCTGGGCTGATTCAGCCTTCTGATTATTACCCACTGCTGATACTCCAGGCTGGCAGTGATGAGATTGAAAAGAAGAGTGTTAAGGCAATTAAAAAGAACTTTAGGGCACTGGATCAAGTGGTTGATAAGACAGGTAGTGTTCTGCTCAGTTCATTTGGCAGCGGTGAAAAATTATGAAAGAAATAGGAGAACTCACATCATTAACAAGTGGCTCAAGGGTTGGTGTCATCGACAAAATTTCAGATTCTTTGATCATGGGGCAACTTTTATGTCACCTGCTCTGCTGAAACCAGATGGGATAGATCTCTCTGTTAAGGGCAGAAGGTTCTTATCTCATGAACTGGCAGACCGCATTGAGACGGCTTTAAACTAGGTTTGAAGGGGGTAGGGGATGCAGCTGGGCTGCCTGGAAGCAGGCCCAAGGGTGGTAAGCCTGAGTTAGGGGTAAAATCAGTAGCCCAGCTGAAGTGCATGTATATCAATGCACGCAGCATGGGTAACAAACAGGAAGAGCGGGAGGTCATGGTGCAACAGCAAAGCTATGATGTAGTTGCCATGACGGAAACGTGGTGGGATGACTCACATAGCTGGAGCTCTGCACTGGATGGCTACAAGCTCTTCAGAAGAGACAGGAAAGGGAGAAGAGGTGGAGGGGTGGCCCTTTATATTAAGAAGGCTTTTGATGCCATAGGCATTGACACTAATGATGATGGAGTTGAATGCCCATGGGTAAGAATTAAGGGGAAAGCCAACAAGGCTGACATCCTACTGGGAGTCTGTTTTCGTCCACCCAACCAGGAAGAAGAGGTGGACAACTTATTCTATAAGCAGCTGGAGAATGTTTCAAGATCATCAACCCTTGTTCTTGTAGGTGACTTCAACCTGCCAGACATCTGCTGGGAACTTAATACAGCAGAAAAGAGGCAGTCCAGGAAATTTTTAGAGTGCATGGAGGACAACTTTTTGTCACAGCTGGTGGGTGAGCCCACCAGGGGAAGGACTATGTTAGATCTGTTGTTTGCAAATAGAGATGGGCTGGTGGGAGATGTGGTGGTTGGAGGCCGCTTGGGGCAGAGTGATCATGAAATCATAGAGTTCTCAATATTTGGTGAAATCAGGAGGAACACCAATAAGATTCTTACATTGGACTTCTGGAGGGCAGACTTTGGCCTATTTAGGAGACTTATTCAGAGAGTTCCTTGGGAAGCAGCCCTTAAAAACAAAGGAGTCCAGGAAAGGTGGGCATGCTTCAAAACAGAGATTTTGAGGGCACCGGAACAGACTATCCCTGTGTGCCGAAAGATGAGTTGATGAGGTAAATGTCCATCCTGGATGGGCAAGGAGGTTTTGGAGGAACTTAGGAATAAAAAGAGGATGTATCATCTTTGGAAGGAGGGTCAGGTCTCTCAGGAAGTATTTAAGGGGGCTGCTAGAGCATGTAGGAAAAAATTAGGGAGGCCCAAGCTCAGTTTGAACTTAAAATGGCGACCTCTGTAAAAGATAATAAAAAATATTTCTATAAATATATTAATGGTAAAAGGAAAGGTAAGGCCAACCTTTGCTCTTTTTTGCATGAGGGAGGGAACTTAGTAACTTCAGATGAGGAGAAGGCAGAAGTGCTTAGTGCCTTCTTTGCCTCAGTTTTCAGTGTGAAGACAACTTGCCTTCAAGACAACTGTTCTCTTGGGTTGGTTGATGGTATCAGGGAACAGAATGGTCCCCTGTCTTGGTTTGAAAAGACAGGTATCTGCTAGGGAGAAGCAAGCCTCTCTAGAAATGGGGAATTCCAATCCCTTCCCTCCGTGTTATTATAATTTGGAAGATTAAAAAAAAAACTTTTCAGTCAGAGCTATGAGGAAAGGAATAACAGTCCTTTACTAGTAAATATAACAGGACAGAGAAACGGCAACAGCAAATATAATAATAATAAAACAGAACTAAGAACCCCGAGGGGCTTTGTCTCACAAGTCCCGGGCAGTCTGATCTCTTGGGATCCCAAGAGCACCAAACCGAAACGGTGGAAACTCCAGGGCTGATGGCTGGAAAAGGTGGGTTGTCCCCAGCAGGCAGGGGGGTGTCTTGGCAGGCAAAGTGAGCAGTGCTGAAGAAGCCGCGGTGGCTGGACCTGGGCTGACCTAAAATCCAGCAGGGCAGGCGAAAAACTCTGAATTCCTGGGCGCTCCAACAGATGATAGAATTCTCAGGACCAAACCCCTCCGTTAACTGTGGAATCCACGCAGCTACCTGTCGCCCGACCGTCCTCCCCGGAAAACCGAGAGCCCAAAACAACCACCACCCTCAGCTCCTGGGAGCCTTTCCCTCCCGCTAAACTAAGTGATCCACTCCTTTTGTACGGGTTAAGCACCCTTTAATGATCAGTATTTAGTCTCCTAGCAACTTATGGGGGGGAAAAATTCCACAGGAAAACTTAACCCCCAACATTATCCACCCCGAATTTTTTTCCCCATACCAACATATTATATTGAATTTAAACCTTTAAATAATATTCATATATATACATGTGTGTGGCTGTGTCCTTCCACGCCTGGCAGGCGCTGACCACTGGCTGGCTCAGATCTGCACAGCGGCCAAAGCGTTTCGGTTGGGGTTGCAAGCAGGCAAGCAACCTCTTCCTGTTGGTCTCGGCTCCCCACCGGCGGCTGGCCCTGATTGCGTCGTAACTGCGGCAGCGGACAAAAGGTCGACTCTCTACTAGGCAGGTTTAATGATGGTTTATTAAAGTCAGTGGCAGGAGCTCCGCCACTCTTCAAACTGCCCAGAGAGAGCCCCTTTGAATTTCCCTCCCCAAACTTATAAACGGGGGAGGATTAAGGGGTGGCAACAACAGGTCAGCAAATCAGGGAATTTGGGGGGATAACAAGGGGTGTCCACTTGTAAACATCGGACCACTCACAAGGGGGGAAAAGGGGATTTCCCAGGCACCAGCCTATCTCTCGACGCCTCTCCTGGGAAATTCCCGAGTCCAGGGAGGGATCCCAAAGTTACAGACAGGACGCCCCAGAGCGGGGGGGAGAGGGGATTGACAAGGACAGGTGGGGGGATGGGATGATTGACATATAACAACTTGCTATACAGCAAACTCATAGGGGAGGAACCGTTACAGAAAATGTGGGCACAGTGGAATGAACCATAACATAAAACTTCTTATAAAACTTACAAAATTACTTAAGAACTTGATAAAACAATTCTTGCACCGCCACACCTGGCAAGATAATGGAACAGTTCATACTGAGTCTCATCACACAGAATTTACAGGATAGCCACGGTATCAGGCCCAGGAGAGGTAGGCCATGTTTGATCAACCTGATCTCCTTTTATGACCAGGTGACCCGCCTGGTGGATGCAGGAAGGGCTGTGGATGTTGTCTATTTGGATTTCAGCAAGGCCTTTGACACTGTCTCCCACAGCATACTCCTGGATAAGCTGGCAGCCCACAGCTTGGACAGGAGCACTCTTCGCTGGGTTAGGAACTGGCTTGATGGCGGGGTCCATAGAGTGGTGGTGAACAGTGCTGCATCCAGCTGGCAGCCAGTCACCATTGATGTCCCTCAGGGGTCTGTGCTGGGTCCAGTTTTGTTCAATATTTTTATTGATGACATGGAAGAGGGCATTGAATCTTTGATTAATAAATTTGCAGATGACGCTAAGCTGAGAGTGTGTGTTGATCTGTTGGAAGGTTGCATGGCTCTGCAGAGAGATCTGGACCAGTTGGATGGATGTGTAGAGTCTAACAAGATTAAGTTTAATAAGTCCTAGTGCCGAGTCCTGCACTTTGGCCACAATAACCCCCTGCAACGTTATAGGTTGGGGAAGGTGTGGCCGGACAGTGCCCAGGCGGACAGGGACCTGGGGGTACTGGTCAGCAGCCAGCTGAACATGAACCAGCAGTGTGCCCAGGTGGCCAAGAGGGCCAATGGCAGCCTGGTCTGTATCAGGAATAGTGTGACCAGCAGGAGCAGTGTAGTGGTTTCACGTTCATTAAATTTTGGTCTTAGTACTCCCTTTTTTTCTGTGAGAGACAGACTAGGAGAAAAACAATGCAGGCTCAACCTTAAAAATGAACAAATAGTTTTATTAACATACACTAAAAGAATAGAAAAAAGAAAGTTGCAAAAAAGCTAAAACTGAATGAAACTTCAAAAACACTCTTCCCTCCCCTTACAAATTGTTCACTTTCTTACAAAACAACATAAAGAGACAAAACTTGTAATTTTTAGTCAGTTTTGCTATTGGACAATAGTCTTTCATCAATTCTTTAGGGGAAGAGTCTCTCTTAGAGTCATGGATCCCACTGACAACCTAGAACAGTTCTCTTGTGGGTTTTTTAACTGTCACAAAAACAGCTGCCCGGAGAAACTTGCCTTTGTGACTTCTCCCATTAGCAGGTCCCCAGGCTGCTTATGGGTCATGGGTCTCAGACTTTTGCATACTGGGGTGTGACCTTTTAAAGATTATGTCCTAGGTTACAATGTAAAATGTGCCCAAAGTATGTATTCTATCACCATCTACATGAAATGTTGTTGTGCACCACTGTTTCCCGTGCCCCCTCCCTCCAGACTATCTTCTGTTAATGGCCCATCAATACCGTCCTGCATGACTCATAGATAACTCTCCCCAGGAGCTATCTCTGTTTAATAGGCAATCAAGGACCCATTGCAAAACTGATAAAATGATATCAGTCCATTGTGAGATGCTCCGCCCAGGGGGAGGAGCCAAGCATTCCCACCTGGATATAATCGGGGCCTTGGGACAGCACAGGCAGCCTTACCCACTGGATTCCCAGAGGACAAGAGCTACCAGACCTTTCTGCAAGAACACTGCTTCAACAAGACCACTTCATCTGGACTGCCACCACCACGGTTTCAGGTTGTATTCTGACTCTGTCAGTGATCTTTTGTACCATTGCATGTGTTTTATTTTATTTTACTTTTTTTTCCTCTCCTATTAAATTGTTTTTTCTGACTTGGAGTCTCTCGCTGGTTTTGCCTTCAAGCCAGCACAGATGAATAACTCCAAAGCGAAGGATTCTTCATCTTAAGGTACATAGATATCTTCTCACTTCTTCACTGGCACAGAGAGTTTCTCATCTTTATCTCTGTTCAAGCATCTTATAAGATTAATATTACTTAGTCCATCACAAACACCTTTGCTCAAATCCACACGCAAATCTAACCAATCATCTCCCTAAATGCATATCTTTCCCATGATTTAAAGGAATGATATAAATATAGAGTTCATTTCCATGGCTCAAATAAGAATGGAACAACTAACTTTTCAACCTTCTGTCCCAATAGTCTTTTTACTCTCACTCTACTGACTTCATACTGTTTCTTCTTTATGTTCACTTTGTCCCTTTCTTTTCTCTCTCAGAGAAGGGCCAAGCTCTGGAAGCTTCATGTTGCCATGAAAGAGTTAAATCTGCCCAGAGTCTTTTTCTCTCCTGCAGTAGCTCGTGGTATTAGATGTACAAGGCCGCGCTGGTGAGGGAGGAAAACTCACACAGAAACGTCAGATATCAGAGCACCCGGGCAGTCCAGAATCTCAAAAATATCCAGACAGGATCATAAAGGCCTTTTCAGCCCACCCCTCAGTATAAATTGGGGCGGCCTCAGCCTAAATGGTGCCCATAGCTCTTATCAGGGGCCCGGCAGAGATCCCTCCATGCTCCAGAGAAGTTTAAAGAAAGTAGTTGTTGTAAAGCAGCAACCTCTCCTTCTCCCCCCCCCACCCAGGAGCCAATAGAATCTGGCCACGCCTCAGGCAGCTTCCCCCCCAAAAAGGGGGAGCAGCAGGCCCAACTCGATGTTACCTGTCTCTCTCTGGCCAAAAGAAAGAAGGAAAAGGCCTACCTACAAGAAATCAAGGGGTTTTATATGGTGCTTCCCAAAGTCGTAGCCAACAATTTTCAGTGGTCAAAACAGTTGCCAATATTCCGACTAACCCTCTGATAAGTCCCTGTCCTTTCTAAAGCAATTCTCAGGTCCTGACCCAGAGAATCATTCTACATTCCTCTATAACTAAAAAATCAAACTGTACTAACCCATGACAAGCAGGGAGGTTATACTTCCCCCGTACTCAGCACTGGTCAGGCCACACCCTTGAGTATTGTGTCCAGTTCTGGGCCCCTCAGTTTAAGAAGGATGTTGAGATGCTTGAGTGCATCCAGAGGAGGGCAACAAGGTTGGTGAAGGGCTTGGAAAACAAGCCCTATGAAGAACAACTGAGGGAGCTGGGGTTGTTTATCCTGGAGAAAAGGAGACTCAGAGGTGACCTTATCATTCTCTGCAACTTCCTGAAGGGTGGTTGTAGACAGATGGGGGTTGGTCTCTTTCTCCAGGCAGCAACTGACAGAACGAGAGGACACAGTCTCAGGCTGCATCAAGGGAAATATAGGTTGGATACTTGTTGGAGTCCAGGGCATTCCTTTAGTTGCCCTGGAGGGTCAGGGACCTGGGCAGGGGGGTCTGGGACCCCAGCCCAGGGCTCAGAGAGACACTGGCTTTGATTTCAGTCCATGGGAAAAACTTCCTACACTGAGAGAAGGTTTACATGCCACAAGAATGTGAGAAATAGTTGTTTAGCTTATCACAGAATGAGAAAATAATAGTTTTAGGTTCCTAGCATTGAAGTGAATGGGGACAAGATGGAGAACCTGGGGCGTTGTCTCCTTCTCCTTCTCCTTCTTCTTCCCTCACTCCATTGCTGCATTGACGTGGCACAAAGTAGTTAGTGAGGATTGGGTCAAAGTAAAGATGACCTTTTTAGTAATAGTGATAGACATTGGTAAGAAATAGTAAATAAGAAATACGTAGTAATTAGTATAAAAGATAAGGACAGCCCAGCTCGGGGGGAGACGTGAGGAATCCATGCAGCTGCGAACATCTTGTCGGACTCCGAGAAAATTGTAAGATAAGAAACAATAAACGAAGTATGCAACCTTAAAAAATCTAAACCTGAGAACTCCGTCTCTTCCTTCGGCTCGGCTCGGAGCTGTGCAAAAGAGCAAAAGACCCTGAAACCACCTCAATGTTGGGGTAAGCCCCCGACAGATACTAGGAAAAAGTTTTTCACAGAAGGAGTGATAAGGTACTGGAATAGTTTGCCTGGGGGGGTGGTGGAGTCACCATCCCTGGACTTGTTTAAAAAAAGACTGGATGTGGCACTCGATGCCATGATCTAGTTGAGGTGTTAGGGCATGGGTTGGACTCAATGATCTTGAAGGTCTCTTCCAACCTAGACCTTCTGTGAGATACAAGCAAGGCAGTGACAAATTCTGTGAGATCTCTCTTTCTGTTTAAGCTTCTTATGAGATCACAACTACTTCAACATCTACTTCCTTTAGCAGGAATGCCTTTGCTAATATCTGCAATTTTAACACTCTTCATTCCCCCCATCCTGTTTCCATAAGTTAAAGGGATATTTTAGTATCTCCTAGTCCATTACAATGGCTTTGCAAAAGAATTTCAGCCTAAGACTAAGGCATCTCCTTATTCTTCTCCCATCTGGGACTTGACTTCTTTACTGACCTTGGTGTCTTCATGTTGTTTCTCTACGTGTCTTCATTCCATCCTTTTCTCTCACTTGAGAGAGGATCAATGTCCTGCAAGTTTCATCTGTGCAATAAAAAGAGTTAATATCTTGCCCAGGGCCTGCAGTGGTCATGATGGTCAAAGCAGTCACAGTGATAGATTCAGGCCGCACTGGGTGCTGTACCAGGATCTTGGGGCCCCAGCCAGAATGGCAGTGGCCACTCTGGTGGCATGGCTGGTCTCAAGTCCGTACTACATTTAATTCCAGCCATGGGTCAGCTTGACTGCATGGGGGGGAGGGAACTGGCCCGGTGGCAAAGTGTTAACAGTTGCTGGGGCCCAGCCTGGCAGGGACAGGGCCCCTCGGCCTCCCCTCCCCTTGCCTGGCAGCCACTGGGGCCCAGCCTGGACAGGGCCTGGTGGACTCTCCTGGAAGGGGCCCGGCCCCTCGGCAGGGTCCACCCGGCCCAGCCGCATGAAGGAGGCCAGGCCAGCGTGTTACCTGTTCCCAGTCCAGAAGAAGAAGAGGCTTTTCCCAGGGTTTGTTCGCCTTAAAATGTGAATCTCACAGAGGCGTATTCAGCTCTTTAATTGGTTTAACAGGTTGTCAACATTCAAACTAGCCACTGATTGGTTTTATCAGGCACGGAGGAAGCTGTTAGCAGCTTGTCTTAGAAAAATCATTTCCATGGCTGGCTTCTTCCCTCCTCACTAAATGTCAATCAGTGCAAAACCAGCACAACCGTATAGCTTATAGAAATAGTGGCGTGATGAATATATTATATCATAGGCCTTAGCAAAACACAAAATGTTAAAATGCTTCTATGTAACTAAGGGAATGGTGTAAAACAATTATGTTGCTTCTCACATCTGCTGACTGGCCTCTCCAAGTGATAACAGTGACAAAAAACAGCACCAGAGAAGAATTAGAGAATTTATTGACTCTTCATTATCAGGGAGTGTGAAACAACAGGATGGAACCACAAGAAGAAATAAAATATATTGACCATGTTATAAATACATATTATATTGTTGACTTTTTGCAAATATTAAGATGAATGCTATATGTATAATGTTAAAATAACTTTGCTTTTATTTCTTTTATTAACAAAAACTTAGACATGGTAGTAGTGGTAGCTGATATAGTTATGAGTGAACTGTTTGGTCGAGTGTCTTGGTTTGAAAAGACAGGTATCTGCTACAGAGAGGCGGGGCCTCTCTAGCAATGGGGAATTCTAATCCCTTCCCTCCAAGTTATTATAATTTGGAAGATTATAAAAGGCTTTTCAGTCAGAGCTATGGGGAAAGGAATAACAGTCCTTTACTAGTAAATATAACAGGACAAACAAACAACAACAGCAATAATAATAATAATAATAATAATAAACAGAACCAAGAACCCTGAAGGGATTTGTCTCACAAGTCCTGGGCAGTCTGATCTCTTGGGACCCCGAGAGCACCAAGCCGAAACGGCGGAAAAACTCTGGGGCTGATGACTGGAAACGGTGGGTTGTCCCGGCAGGCAAAGTGAGCAGTGCTGAAGAAGCCGCGATGGCTGGACAGGGGCTGACCCAGCTCCAGCAGGGCAGGCGAGGGGCTCCGAGTTCCTGGGCGCTCCAGCAGATGATAGAATTCTCAGGACCGGACCCTCCATCAACAGTGGACTCCTCACACAGCCAGCAGTCGCCCAATCATCCTCTCCGAGACCGAGGGCAGAAGGAACCACCCTCAGCTCCTGGAGCCCCCGAGCCTTTTCCTCCCCCTCAAACTAAGTGATCTACTTCTTTTGTGTGGGTCAAGTACCCTTTAAGCATCAGTATTTAGTCTCTTAGCAACTTATGGGGGGGAAAAAATTCTATAGGAAAACTTAACCCCCAACATCGAGATAGCATCCAGTGAACATGTGATGAGGACCCTGCTATTGATATGCCAGCTATCAGCATCTGCCATCTGGAGGAAGTATGGACCAAGGCCCAAACCAGAGGTGATAAGAAAACCGCAGCCAAGAAACACCACGCTCTAACAAGGAGGGCCCAAGGAGGAGCCATGCTAAACAGTTCCTAGAAAGATATAAATATGCATAAGAGTCTATGAATATGCAACAGGCTGATGCAATAGAAAAAGGTATTTAAGGGGACTCTCCAGAGATAACAACATGCTCTTGGTTGAATGCCAAGCACCCGGCCATTAACTCTTTGCTTTATTTCTGTCTCCTATTGTCTTTTTATTAAACTTTTAAAATTTTACCAGGAAAGTGAACCTCATTTTTCACAACTGTTAAAAATGACCCTATAATATTGGCTTTCACATTTATGTATTAGCTTTTACATGTTGTTATCGATCATAAGTATTCAAATATAGTGCTGTTTATAAGTCCTTTTAGCTGCTTGCTAATATACCATAATCTATTATTTTAAGTATGCGCTGTATAGCCCATAGAAATAGTAGTGTGATGAATATATCTATGAATACAACATATAGCTTATGGAAATAATGGTGTGATTAATATATTATACTGTAGGCCTTAGCAAAACATAAAATGTTAAAATACATCTATGTGACTAAGAGAACTGCATAAAGCAATTATGTTGTTTTCCACATCTGTTGACTGACCTCTCCAAGTGATAACAGCGACACAAACCAGAGCATAAGAGGAGAATCAGAGAAGAACTTGTTAACACCTCTTATCAAGGAAGTGTGAAACAAGAGGATTGTCTTGGTTTGAAAAGACAGGTGTCTGCTAAGGAGAGGCAGGCCTCTCTAGGAATGATGAATTTAAATCCTTCCCTCCGTGTTATTTTAATTTGGAAGATTAAAAAAAAAAAAAAACTTTTCAGTCAGAGCTATGAGGAAAGGAATAACAGTCCTTTACTAGTAACTATAACAGGACAGACAAACAACAACAGCAATTATAATAATAGTAAAACAGAACAAAGAACCCCGAGGGCAAATGGTGGAAACTCCGGCGCTCATGGCTGGAAGCGGTGGATTTGTCCTCGGCAGGCAGGGGGTGCCCTGGCAGATGAAGTGGGCAGTGCCGGAGAACCCGCAGCGGCTGGACCCAGGCTGACCCAAAATCCAGCAGGGCAGCGAAGAAACTCCGAATTCCTGGGCGCTCCAACAGATGATAGAATTCCCAGGACCAGACTCCTCCGTTAGCCGTGGACTCCACGCAGCTACCAGTCGCCCGACCGTGCTCCCCGAAAGCCGAGAGCAGCGAGCCCCCCTACCCTCAGCTCTCCGGGAGCTTTTTCCCTCCCCCAAAACTAAGTGATCTACTCCCTTTTGTCCGGGTCAAGCACCCTTTAACTACCAGTATTTAGTCTCCTAGCAACTTATGGGGGGGAAAAAATTCTATAGGAAACTTAACCCTCAACATTATCCACCCCGAATTTTTTCCCATACCAACATATTATATTGAATTTAAACCTTTAAATAATATACATATGTATACGTGCAAATATAAACACAGACACAGTCACAGTGTTCGCCGAAAAACAAGGTCCCCTTGAGGTATGCAGCGGGTCTCTCCATCCTTTTGCATCACCCACCATGTGCAGCCAGGTCCCTGAGCAAAAACAACCCCAGGAGTGGGATTGTCTTTGCTGGAAGCAGAATTAATCCAAACAGTTTTTCCCAGCATTCCTCTCATGTGTACCACTGGAACCTTATCTCCATCTCTTGTTCTCAGGGGCTCAGATTGGGCAGGGCCTGCTTGGTTGGTGGAACCTCGAGTGTTCACTAACCAGCTGGCCTTTGCTAAATTAATCTCCCAGTTCTTGAAAGTCCCCCCACCCAGTGCCTTCAAAGTGGTTTTAAGCAGGCCATTGCATCGTTCAACTTTCCCGGCTGCTGGTACATGATAAGGAATATGGTACACCCACTCAATGCCATGTTCTCTAGCCCAGGTGTTTATAAGGCTGTTCTTGAAATGAGTCCCGTTGTCAGACTCAATTCTCTCAGGGGTACCATGTCTCCACAGGATTTGCTTTTCAAGGCCCAGGATGGTGTTCCGGGCAGTAGCATGGGGCACAGGGTAGGTCTCCAACCATCCAGTGGCAGCTTCCACCATGGTCAGCACATAGCGCTTGCCTTGGCGGGTTTGGGGAAGGGTGATGTAGTCAATTTGCCAGGCTTCCCCATACTTATACTTGGACCATCGTCCGCCATACCATAGGGGCTTCACCCGCTTGGCCTGCTTGATTGCAGCACACGTCTCACAGTCATGGATAACCTGAGAAATACTGTCCATGGTTAGATCCACCCCTCGGTCTCGTGCCCACTTATAGGTGGCATCTCTGCCCTGATGGCCTGAGGCATCATGGGCCCATTGAGCTAGGAACAACTCTTCCTTGTGTTGCCAATCTAAGTCTATCTTTGACACCTCTATCTTTGCAGCTTGATCTACCTGCTCGTTGTTTCGGTGCTCCTCATTAGCCCGACTCTTGGGGACATGGGCATCTACATGACAGACTTTGACAGGTAGCTTCTCTACCTGAGTGGCAATGTCCTTCCACTCATCTGCAGCCCAGATTGGCTTTCCCCTACGCTGCAAATTGGCCTTTTTCCACCTGTCCAGCCAACCCCACAGAGCATTGGCCACCATCCACGAATCAGTATAGAGGTAGAGCTTTGGCCACTTCTCTCTTTCAGCAATGTCCAGAGCCAGTTGAACAGCTTTGAGTTCAGCAAGTTGGCTTGACCCAACTTCTCCTTCAGTGGCTTGTGCAACCTGTCGTGTGGGGCTCCATACAGCTGCTTTCCATTTCCGGTTCATCCCTACAATGCGGCAGGAACCGTCAGTGAAAAGAGCATAGCGGGTTTCTTCTGCTGGCAGTTGGTTGTATGGTGGACCTTCTTCGGCACGTGTCACTTGTTCCTGCTCCTCTTCATCTGTGAGACCAAAGTTTTCACCTTCCGGCCAGTTTGTAATTATCTCCAAAATCCCAGGGCGATTTGGGTTTCCAATGCGGGCGCGCTGAGTGATGAGGGCAATCCATTTGCTCCATGTGGTGTCGGTGGCATGATGGGTGGAGGGAACCTTTCCTTTAAACATCCACCCCAGCACCGGTAGTCGAGGTGCCAGCAGGAGTTGTGCTTCTGTGCCAATCACCTCTGAGGCAGCTTGAACTCCTTCATAGGCGGCCAAGATTTCCTTCTCTGTTGGAGTGTAGTTGGCTTCGGACCCTCTGTAGCTTCGGCTCCAGAATCCCAGTGGTCGGCCTCGAGTCTCCCCAGGCACCTTCTGCCAAAGGCTCCAGGACAGGCCATTGTTCCCGGCTGCTGAGTAGAGCACGTTCTTCACATCTGGTCTCGTCCTGACTGGGCCAAGGGCTACTGCATGAGCAATCTCCTGCTTGATCTGGGCAAAGGCTTGTTGCTGTTCAGGGCCCCAGTGGAAATCGTTCTTGTTGCGGGTGACCAGGTAGAGAGGGCTGACAATCTGGCTGTACTCAGGAATGTGCATCCTCCAGAATCCTATAGCGCCTAGAAAAGCTTGTGTTTCCTTCTTGCCGGTGGGTGGAGACATTGCAGTGATCTTATTGATGACCTCAGTGGGAATCTGCCACCATCCATCTTGCCACTTTACTCCCAGAAACTGGATCTCTCGGGCAGGTCCCTTGACCTTGCTCTGCTTGATGGCAAAACCAGCTTTCAGGAGAACCTGGATGATCTTCTCTCCTTTCTCAAACACTTCCATTGCCGTGTTCCCCCACACAATGATGTCATCGATATACTGTAGGTGCTCCGGAGCCTCACCCTTTTCCAGTGCAGCCTGGATCAGTCCATGGCAGATGGTGGGGCTGTGTTTCCACCCCTGGGGCAGTCGGTTCCAGGTGTACTGCACGCCCCTCCAGGTGAAAGCAAACTGAGGCCTGCATTCTGCAGCCAGAGGAATGGAGAAAAATGCATTAGCAATGTCAATTGTGGCATACCATTTTGCTGCCTTGGACTCCAGCTCATACTGGAGTTCCAGCATGTCCGGCACAGCAGCACTCAAAGGTGGAGTCACTTCGTTCAAGGCACAATAGTCCACAGTCAATCTCCATTCTCCATCCTCCATCAGACTTGCGCACAGGCCAGATGGGGCTGTTGAAGGGTGAGTGGGTTTTGTTGACCACCCCTTGGGTCTCCAGCTCACGAATCATCTTGTGGATGGGGATCACGGCATCTCGATTTGTCCGATACTGTCGGCGGTGCACCGTCGAGGTGGCAACTGGAACTCGTTGCTCTTCTACCTTTAGAAGTCCTACTGCAGATGGGTTCTCTGACAGTCCAGGCAAGCTATTCAATTTCTTAAAGCCCTCTGCCTCCACAGCTGCTATTCCAAAAGCCCACCTGAGTCCTTTAGAGTCTTTGTAATACCCATTCCGGAGGAAGTCTATGCCCAAAATACACGGGGCCCCTGAACCAGTCACAATTGGATGTTTCTGCCACTCCTTTCTGGTCAGGCTCACCTTGGCTTCTAACAGAGTCAATTCCTGTGATCCCCCCGTCACCCCAGCAATGGAAATAGGTTCTGTCCCCACATAGTCCGATGGTATCAGTGTACACTGCGAACCAGTATCAACTAAAGCTTCATATTTCTGTGGCTCTGATGTGCCAGGCCATTGGATCCACACCGTCCAATAGACCTGGTTTTCCCGTGCCTCTCCCTGGCTAGAGGCAGGGCCCCTCTAGCACCGGTCATTATTCCCCTCCTGAGCATACATGGTAGAGGTTCCTTCACAGGGATATGACATATCTTCACTTCTATAATACCTGGGAGCTTGGTCATGCGATGTCGAGGCTACCTTCATCTTAGTGGGACCCCCTCGGTTAGTGTTTCTCTCCTTGAGCTCACACACCCGTGCTGCCAGGGCAGAAGTGGGTTTCCCATCCCACCTTCTCATGTCTTCCCCATGGTCACTCAGAAAGAACCACAGGTCAGCTCGTGGGGTGTACCCTCTCTCTCTAGCTGGGGGCCGTTGAGCTCTGACTCTGGGGCCTGTAACTCGCACCGGTGCCACATGGGAACTGTTCCTCCTCATCATCTCCTCCATCTTCTCTGTCACCTCCTCCATCTTCTCCCTTATCTCCTCTCTGAGTTCCTTAGCCACAGCAGAGACCTGAGCCTGCATTGGGCCACTGATGATACTCTCATAATTTCAGAGCTTGTTGGCTACAGAACCCACTGTCTCTTGGTTGTTATCAGGATGAATTGTTGCAATGTATGTGGCGTATTGAGATGGTCCTAGAGTTGCCAGATTCCACAGCATTTGCCCTGTGCACCTGACTTTGTCGGGGTCATTATCATGCTGCCCACCCCTCCCAAAGAGTACCTCCAATACCGCCACTTCTCTCAGCTGTTGGATCCCTTCCTCAAGGGTCTTCCAGCGCATTCTATGATGGTGCTCCTGCATTCTGTCTCTATGGACAAACCTCTCCTGTACACTCATTAAAAGCCGCTCCCAAAGGGAAAGGGGCCCTGGCTCCCTTATGAATACCTGATTCACACCTGAGTCCTGGGTCAAGGGTCCCAAATTCCTTGCCTCACTACTATCTAGTTGCACGCCTGTATCTATAAGGTCCCAGACCCGAACTAACCAGGCTGTATAAGCCTCACGTCCCCGTCATGCAAGATCTTTTTGCAGATTACGGAGACTTTCATATGTCAGGGACTCAGTGATGATCTCAACCTCTGACTCCCCCCTGGGTTGTGAGGGCCCTCCTTTCTTATCCTTGTTTCCTGGGTGCTCTGATTTCACCTTATACTTCTTTGTTTCCACAGGGGCAACTGCTGCTGGCTGTGGCTGCCCCTGTGGTTCAGCTGGAACCTGGACGGTTGTAACGTCTGTGGGTTCTGCTGCTGCACCATCAGACTCTCCTTTGTTGGGGCAGGGGGAGGGTTTCCCAGCAGCTGGGGCTAATGAGGCTACTACAGGGGAAAGGTATTCCCTCAGCATCTGGCCCATCTCATGGATCTCCTTTACCCAATCTGGGTGGTTTATTCCTGAAGCAGGCTGTGGGATGGGCTCAGGCTGTGGGGCAGTATCCTTATTCTCTAGGGTAGGTATCAGGGTGGTTATCCAGGTCAGTCTCCCCTTATCTCTAAATGCTAAACAGAACAGGCATACCAGCAACACCAGCCACTGTATGATGCCATTAACATTCAGAGATTTGAACCCTTCGAAGACTGGTGGGGTAGGCCCAAAAAACTGGGTGAAGGGTTGTGGAAAAATTTCCCCCGGTGTCATTTCTTCACAGTAGGTACCGTTGTTAAAGTAACCCCAGAAACACACAGTTAGTGTATGATAGCCCTGAATCCATGTGCCTGCCTTCCAGAGGAAATTAAAAGTCCACGATTTCTTTACTTCGTTAACCCATATAGCAAACTGGATGACAGCCACAGTAACCTTAGTTACAGGGCCCATGTTTAGATAAGGGCCTGCAAATGGGAGAAATACGGTCACCACCACATGCCACCCGAACCAGGTTAAGCCAGACCACATGATATCCAGTACACAACAATGTAGGCACCTAAGAACTGTTATTCCTTTTTCTCTCAATGCCCTCGTGCCCCACGTTGGGCACCAAATTCTGTCTTGGTTTGAAAAGACAGGTGTCTGCTAAGGAGAGGCAGGCCTCTCTAGGAATGATGAATTTAAATCCTTCCCTCCGTGTTATTTTAATTTGGAAGATTAAAAAAAACCCAAAACTTTTCAGTCAGAGCTATGAGGAAAGGAATAACAGTCCTTTACTAGTAACTATAACAGGACAGACAAACAACAACAGCAATTATAATAATAGTAAAACAGAACCAAGAACTCCGAGGGCAAACGGTGGAAACTCCGGCGCTGATGTCTGGAAGCGGTGGATTTGTCCTCGGCAGGCAGGGGGGTGCCCTGGCAGATGAAGTGGGCAGTGCCGGAGAACCCGCAGCGGCTGGACCCGGGCTGACCCAAAATCCAGCAGGGCAGCGAAGAAACTCCGAATTCCTGGGCGCTCCAACAGATGATAGAATTCCCAGGACCAGACTCCTCCGTTAGCCGTGGACTCCACGCAGCTACCAGTTGTCCAACCATGCTCCCCGGAAGCTGAGAGCAGCAAGCCCCCCCCCCCCCCACCCTCAGCTCTCCGGGAGCTTTTTCCCTCCCCCAAAACTAAGTGATCTACTCCCTTTTGTCCGGGTCAAGCACCCTTTAACTACCAGTATTTAGTCTCCTAGCAACTTATGGGGGGGAAAAAATTCTACAGGAAACTTAACCCTCAACAAGGATGAAGCCACGAGAAGGAATAAAAGATATTGACCTGATCTGCAGGATATCATGCAGAAAAGTCAGAGTGTAAAACCAGAACAAGAGAGAGTTCTCACAACATCAAAAGCGCCCAAGGATGTTTGAATAATGTATAAAATGTATGAATATGTATGTACCCCAGTAATGTAACAGTGAGACATTACATTGGAAGAATTAGGGATTTTAGGAAAGTTAAGATAATAAGTTGCTGAAATAGCTGAAGTAGATAGGCAAGCTTTGTTCACAGTGAACAGAAGCCGGATCTTAGATAAAATATCCCGGATTTAGTAACTCATTGCTTGTCAGCTTTATGTTTATGTAGCTGTGCTTGTAATGAAAAACAAAATGTGGTAAATAGGACATAAGATAGCTGCAGATTTCCCATTTAAAGAACCCATTAAACACAGGAAACTATAAGTTCTACCAAGGATTCATTTGTCACGAATACATTGAAAAGGTAGAAAGGTCAGGATGAGGAAGACTCATCTTACTTCCTCATTTTGTGTGACCCCTCTCCAGAAGAGACCCCCAACTCATTTTAGAAAACAAACTACACATCCTTAATAGCCTTTTTTGCCAATTAGCATACGAAGCGAGGAATGGAAGGTGACAGGGGTATGAATACGTATTTGTCTTTTGGGTATTCAACACTTTTGTAAATAAAAGGCTTTGTAATTACCTGTGAATTTCGCAGTGCGAATTAGGGAACTATCCCGCAGTGCTGCCCAGCCATAATAAACATATACTTTCTAACTTTAAACTGTTAGAGAGTTATTGTCCGTCACAGTTGGGTATCGATACTAGATCAATACCCATATTTTTTTAATAAGTCAACAGTATATAGAGAACACTGTTTTAAGTTAATGATGTGTTCTTTGGCCAATGGCCAGAAACACCCCAGTGCTGGATATTGTCCCTTTTTATCCTCTTACTAAACTTAAAAAAATTCTAAAGAGTGTTGTAGTGTGTTAATTTGGTTTATATTGTATTTCATTTTTATATTGGGTTTTGTAATGTTTCTTCTGTTCCCTGGAAAGTGTATCATGTGGTTTGTCCCTGCTCGGCCATGCCCATCCTCCCCCACTGGAATGTAACCCAACTCTGTTCCACTCCCACCTTGTCCCTGATTGGGTAGTGGCTTGTCCCTGCCTCTAGCCCCTGCCCCCTGGATAAAAGCCCTGGGAGGAGGAGGAGCAGTCTCTTTGCATCGGGACTGGGACGAGGAAAGAGCTAAAGGGGCTGGAACCCAAATAAAGCCATAATTCCCCCTGGACAAAGAGCAGACTCTTGCCATTTGCCATCGACGGACCCCTGTTCTCTCAAAGGAACCACTGCAAAAGAGTGAACTTTGTTTTTCACAGAGGCCTTGGCATTCCCAGCTGCAAGGTCACTTGAGCAAACCTACCATTCTCCTTGCCATTCTTCCACTTTTAACCCTTTCCACCCAACACTGTCAGAGAGCAGCTTTAGACTGAATATTTGGAAGAATTTTTTTCCTGTTGAGAGGAATGACAAGATTTGTCTTTACAAACAAGCCCTGGGTCTGTTGGTAGATAAAACTAGCACTGAGAGATAACCGAAACAATGGGAAGGATTCTATTGATTGATGAATGGAAAAGAAGATACTTGCCTTTAGGTTTGTTTGTAAATGAAATTGAATATTGAAAGATGAAAGCAACAATGGAGAAAAACCCATAAATCCCATAAGAATTAAAAATTAGGGGGGTTATACATTAAAAGGGGAATCTTAGGCATTTTGGGAAGTCTGTACCTCTCAAGTACCTCAGCCAATGGGGAAAGAGAGAGGGAAATGCGGCCGGGAAATTAGGATAAAAAGGAGGCTGCATCCTCTGAAAAACTGAGAGACCCCAGGGGAAATGTCCCATGAGCTCTCCCTTTATTCGAATAAAGTAAAAGGACTCCTCTGTCTCCTTTTTGGACATAAACCTCTGGTGTTCATGGATTAATTTTCCTAACACTGTGAGGGTGGTGAGGAACTGGAACAGGTTGCCCAGAAAAGCTGTGATTGCCTCATCCCTGGAAGTGTCTCAAGGCCAGGTTGTATATGGCTTTGAGCAACTTGGTCTTTGGAAGGTGTCCCTGCCCATGGGAAGGAAGGGAATTGGAGCTAATATGAACTTTGAGGTATCTTCCAAACCATTCTAGGAGTCTGATTTGTGGTGCAGTGCATTTGTTGGGGTTGTGTTTGTAGGGCTTTGCACTTATGGGGATTGTATTTCCGTGGCCATACAGTTATGGAGGTTGCTTTTGCGGCCCTGCGCATTTGTTGGGCTTCCATTTTTGGACCTGTTCCTTTTTTGGACCGCGCTTGCAGTTGCAGGACCGCTGCCTACCTCGCCCTATGCGCCACCGCTGGACGCCAACCATAAAATTAAACCCCGACTGTGCCCGCCCGCCCCGGTTTCCGGCTGCCGGCGGCATGGCTATTGCAGAGCGACGGGCGCGCAGGCGTAACAGTGGCGTGTGACGAGCGAGTGCTGAGGTGCTCGGCTGTGGCGGCGGTGGAGAGTGTGACCCGGATGTCGCGCATGTGCGGTGGCTTTCGGACGTGTCGGAGTACGAGCGGACGGAGTTGCGGCATCAAGGCGACGGTGACGACGGTCGTCACTCGGCGCTCGGGTTCCCCCTCCCCCGCGCCGCCGGCCTGAGGGTGGGGGGCGGAGGCCTGGCTCGCTCTGCAGCACCGGGGCCGGCTGAGGCGAGAGTAAGCTCATCCTCGCAGCCATCGCCACCCCTCATCCCAGCCACAGGCCGCGCCAGGAGAGCGGCCGCTCCGCCGCCGCCCGCGGCCCAGGTAACACCCGCTCTCGTCTCTCGGCCGCCTGCCCGCCGAGGTCGCCTGCAGCACGCCCTCTCCTACCGCTCGCCGCCGAGGCTGCCGCAGGACCGGGCCGGGCCGGGCCGGGCCGGGCCACGCCGCGCCTCACCGGCCCGCCACGCTGGGGGCGTGCCGGCTGCTGCTCCCCCCACCCGCCGCCCGGGGGCTTTTCGGCCCCACTTCTGTGGCTTCCCCTCCCCGGCTCGTTCCCTATCTCCCCCTCTTTTCCTGAACGAGAAAAAAATATGATCGCCCCGCCTTCAAACTTTTAGTATTATTGTTTTAAAATCCCGGCAATGGCTCTCCAACCGGCCTGTTCCCAGTTAAACTTTCCTCCGCGCTGCTCTTCGTGTAGGCTGCTCTCTTTCTCTCTCCCGCACGCTGGAAAAACGCTCTGGGTGGTTTCATGTGAGCCGCTTCTCGTTAAGTTCTTTGAAATCTGCTATCTTATTTGCAGTAATAAAGAACGGTGCTTTTAGCTCATTTTCAGACAGCGTGGGGCTGCTCAGCACAATGGGTATTAATTTTGTTCTTTATTCTTCTTTCTTCCCATCCCTATTTCTGTGAGTGTGAGTTTTGTGTGAGGTTTGTTACTTGCTGCATAGTTGAGCCTTATATATTTTACCTATGAAGACGAGTTAATTTGTGGGGTAATCTAGTTGAGGGTTAGGTGTGTTATCACTTAGTACCTAAATTGTGCTACTGCAAGTTAGTTCTCAAACACATACGGTTGGAGTAGGTGTCTTTTACTACTGCTTCTCAAATTATCTTGGTTAATAGTAGTGTGCCACTGTCAACAGGCAAGAGTGAATTCAGGCTCCTGCACTGTTGTTACTTAGTTCAGTAATGTAGATAATTCTATGCAAGCTGGTTGAAATAACTATACTGCCCTATAAAACAAAACATGTTTTTGTACTCCAGCATCATGATAAGTAGGCACCTTGTCCTTCTGGCCCTCCTCTTTTTTTTCTTGGTTGGACCTTGACTGGAAGGAGTTTCTTCTCACTTTGCATTCATGAATCTCTTTTGATTTGCTTGTTGTGTAGGCATGTTTAATATTGATATAGAAACTTCATTTCAAAGAGCTGAAGCCTAAAGAAAAGTAGTGTCTCAAACAAATTAGAATTCCTTTTTTAGGTAGATGGCTCTTTACATAATGCATTCAGGCAAAGCTAACACAATAGGGATGTGGGTTTTGAGAGGAATCAACAGATTTAGTGGAGAACAAAGGTGTGCTGAGAGCAGATGTGTGGATCCTGATGAGGAGCAGCCTTTGCTGTGCTGTTGTTAAGGTCTTGCTGGAATTTTAGGACTCTTTTTCTGTGTTGCTAACCTTGTGAAAAAATGTACTTTGGTTGGGGGCTGGAATTTTCCGTGTTTCCAGAGGTGATTTTTTTCTTTAAGTTTGAACAAGTGCAGAGAACGTTATCCCTGTGCAGATTACAATAAAGAACAGATGTTATCTAATACACCTATTGCTAGGGTATCAAAACATTACATGCAAGTGAAAAATCACACTGCTTTTGACTGAGCAAGGTTTGATTCTTCCTTTTATTGCTTGGTGTAGCCATGATTGTTTTCTCTGTGAGCTTTTGACAAATTACTATTTGCCCTTGTTGAAGGAAGCCTTCTGCAGGAAGAGGAATCTTGCAGGATCCTCTGAGGAAGAGTTCAGTTCAGATTTGCCATGTCATTCTATGGCAAGGATTTTCACCACCTGCTCTCTGAATGTGGTCTCTCCTGCCGTTTCCAGGTTTTTATCCTCATCCCCAGGTTCTAGGATGAGGAGGGGATGACCTCTTGCTCAGTGGGACCCCAGGGGTGCTCTCTCACAAGTGGGGTAGTTTGAGGTGCCTAGAACTGTATTGTGGAAATAGATCCAGTTGTAGAGGAGCTTACTGCCCTTCCCACTGTCATGGTGTAAGGTGCAGTGGTCTTCCTTCTCTGACCATACAGAAGTCTGTATTGAAAAGAGGAGTTGTTTTCAACTGTATGCTTTCTCAAAAATAAAAATGTGGAGAGAGAGGAGTGGAACCAAAATGAAAAATGAAATTTTCTAGGATTTAAAATGTATGTGTATGTAGTCACATCAGCATAGTAGCTCTACCTTGCTCATTGTGTCCTGCCCTCTCATGCATTCAAAAACAAGATAGGGATTGGGATGTGTTTTTACTGTTGTATTCGTTTCTTGAACAAGATTAAGAAAACTGGAACTGTGTGCAGCAGAAACATTTGCTCTGTTTATAGGATCAGCCTGTTGCATTTGTAAAGTGCTTTTCAAAGCAAAGTGCACAGGTTGAAGCTGAGGAATAAAAATGCTGAGCTGCACTTGGTAGCTACATCAGATCAGTTTCTTCCACAAAGAAATGGTTGCTCCTACTTTTTTTAACTGTGAATTTATGTTAAGATGAAAGAGTTGCCACTCAGAGTTGTCTTAAAACTCTTTTCCAGTTCTTTTTATGCTGTCATGTGTCTTAAATTTTTGTAGCTACTGACAGTGAGATGAGCAGAATTGAGACTTAGGATTCAGATATGCACACAAAAATAGTATTCTGGGGAATGTTGGCTCTTACTGTACAGATCAGTGAGTGTAGTACCTTCTTAGTACTCTGGCTCTTTAATGCTAATTGTTCTTATGTTTACAAACACTTTGTTCCTGTTCACCCTTTGGGCAAGTAGATAATAGTCTAATATGCTGGAATGTATCTGCAGTTTAATAATTCATATCTTCATCAAATCACAAGCTGCCTTTTGTTTTATTGGTTTTCGGATTTTTCTTTATCATAAAACTTATACTACTGCATTATTAAACAGCAAAATTGTAGTAATGTTTTGGTGGTTAAAAGCTATCAAATGTATATGCTGATTTTCTGACATCTTTGTGTTTGTCTAATTTTGGAGACAAGAGCCTTTCTTGTCCTTTATTTGTGTGAAATGTTCTAGAAGATGTCAATTTGAATGCTTTTCTAATTAGCTAGTTTGTTAGCATTGCATTACTGCCTAGTATCAAAATGCTGGAAATTTGTTTGGGATGGCTGTTACTAGTAAATCACATTCCAGAGTATCAGTGGCAGGTTCACTACCCTATTTGTTTACAGTAGGGTTTATCATATCAGCATCAGGCCTGGATTAACTGTATTGCCCAAGATGTTAGATTACTGATTGCCTGGATCATATTCCTTTGGGTTACATCCCTGATTTCCAGCTCCATAACTACCTGGTTTGTCTGCATAAGCGTATCGTTTCCTTTTCTTGTTGGGGGTTGATTGTTCTCCTCAAATTGCAAAATATGCCTTAAGGTCATTCTTAATATGTAGAAAAAGATGAGAGTTCTTTTTAAGAAATCTAGATTTGTAACTTCTCAGCAAATTTCAACTAGATTAGAGTATTGGAAATGGGAATTATTTGGAGGAAAGGATTTTTCAGATGAGCTTTGGGATTTGCTTGGCTGAATGACTAGGGCACATTAATGGGAGTTTAGGTGAGGTCTTCAGGCTATGTAAGATGTATGGAAGAATTATGGTGTTTGTTCAAGTTTGCATCAGTCTTGAAGGAAGAGTTTCAGTTAATGGTTACTTATCAGTTCTCTGAGATAATAGTGTGTTTGTTACAGATTATCAAGGGTGTTTTTAATTACCTAGCAATCTGAACTTGTTTTGTCTTACAGATTTACCTATTCTGAGGCTCTTATTCTTGTTCCAATATTTAGAGTATTGCAGAACACCAGTTGTTGTTCACTTGTTTTATAATATACCTGTTAATACTTAATTATTGAAATAAATTACTTTCTATAACATAGAATTATAGAATTGTTAAGGTTGGAAAAGGCATTTAAGTTTGAGTCCAAACATAATCAAGTACTTCTCTATAACTTTGTAACTTGTTAGCATTTTATGTTATTTGTCCCTTTTTTTTCCTGTTCTGTTCGCATCACACTATAGCAAAAGGGAGAGAAATACCTTTTTGTTCCTTGGTGAATGAAGCTGAGAGCTTTAATGCAAGCACTCTCCTGCTGCTGTTTTTCTCATGTTCCCTGTCTCTTTTCTCTGCCTCTTTTTTCCCAAAGCACTCTCTCACCCATTTCTGTTTCCATGAAATTCCTGGGTAGAGGGAATTAAGAACTTCTTTGCTCAATATATTTGGCTCTATGTATTCAACTGTAAATCTAAGCTTGAACTGTAGTGTCCATTTGTAAAACATAAAAACTTGGCTTGTCTCCAAAATATACTAATGCTTCTGGTTCTTCAGAGGAAATATGTCATGACACTTATCAATATGTGCCAGATTGATACCCACTGACCTCACTCGCTCTTTTTGGGGATCAAAATTTCAAGACTAAAGACAAGATTTCTGTAGATGTGACTTCTAAAAGGAGTCTTCTGAATTAATGTGCAATTATGTACCAGCAGTGTTTGACAGTATTCAAAATCCTAAACAACTAGTCTGGCTTTCAAAAATGCTGAAGAACCAGAAGCTCCTACTGAGCACAGTGGCAGCTCAGGGGTGACAACATTTCTGAAGGTCATTACACTTAAATAATGGTTTATTTGCTTGATCTTAGTCTTCTGAAAGTCAGTCATCAAAACTCTCATTCATGGTTTTAGGGATGTAAAAGAGCTGCATATCTAATTTTAAGCATCTCTATTTAAAGCTCCTTTAGCTAGTAGCTTTATAAAGTCACTTATCTGTGATTACTTATGTGTATCTATCTGGGATGCTGTTTTATATTTAAGGAAAATTATGTTCTGTTTTGTTTTAGCTAGTAAGCTTTGAGATTTATGTGAATTCGAGTTGCTGTGGAGAATGAATGGCAGGTTAAGCTTGACTTTTAATAGAGGCTTATTGATTTGAAGCATTAAAAGAAGCTAGTATTGAGGGAGAAACTTTAATAGCTAGGTGAAATGATCTTACTCAAACTTATAGGTAATTGTTTTCCTTTGGGAGAAATTAGGTCCAGAAGCATCCTTACAAAAGAAAAGGGTTGAAAATGGAGGGGGGGAAGGATTTGCGCTGTGTTTTTTCCCAAGTATACCAAAATGTGATGTATTCAAGTTGAAATCAGAAAAAAATACTAAATAGGGAAGAGTTGTTCCTTTTATAATTGTGCTGGATTTGTGTTGCAATATTCCTTTTACAAGGAGGGAAGTTGTGTTAATACTGTAATTTGTGTGATATGTTAACTTTCTAAGTTAACATCCCACTCTTATTTTTGTGCAATTCATTTGTTTCCAATAAATAGCTGCTACTGCTGTACCTCTAAAGATAATGGAAAATTCCAGTGCAGAAACAGGTCTTTGACTGGATGTGTTCTTTAGATAATGAGAACAAACATTTTTTTCTTTAACGATTTGAAATCACATATATTTTATTTACATTGCTGAGAACAACATGGTAGTTTCAAAAAGGCTTATATTTTAAGCTTACTTGGAAAATGTAAATGTAGTAAAATCACTTATATGTATTTGCTGCCAGTTTTTAAGAAAGTCAGACCACATAGTTCATAGAGTGGTGTTAATGAAGCCAGGGCTGCTTGAAGAACCAGAGCAGTTTTTTGACATTTGACCCCTTTTCTGCGACTGCACAAAACCTGCTGTCCTATGTTTCTGGATAAAGCAAGATAAAGTGTAGTAATTGGCTCATTCAGAATCAAGAAAATCAGGCCAGCTATAATTTGTGGATTAAAGCAAACTTAAAAAGGATCATGTCTGCTGGCTTTGAGAAGAATGACTTCATGACTAGAAACCACTGCAGGTTCTTAACAAATGGAGTTTAAAGGCTGTGTTAGGAGGGATTTGATCTTGAGCTTATCTTTAGTGTAATTAAGACAGTTCTGTTTGAGACAATTCAGAAGTGCTTTTTTAGTGACTTCAGTCGATTTGTCTTGATCCAGAAGAAGTTGGATCCAAACAAGAAAAGACAAATGTGCCAGTTGAGATTTTCATATCTAAAGATACACACAATACTAATTTACATAAATGTGTATTAAGTTAATGGCCATGTACAATTTTTGCCTTTCTGATTAGCAAAGAGAAATAGAATTGGTCAGAGGTCAGAACATAGTTGAACTATTTGAACAGGATTATTAAATGAAGATGATAGATGATTCTGGTGTGTATTCATGCTTATTCACTATTCAGATTTTGTTTAAATCAGTGCCACTTGATTCCCAGCCAGTATTTTCACTTGTTTTCATCCTGTCAGTATAAAACATAGGAGATCATTGTTACTGTTCTTCTTTTCCTGATTCATTTAATACATTTCTATATGTACATACATATAAACTCTAATCTTTATTTAAATATTGTTACTAGGAGAAAATAAATCTTATACGTGAAACTGTACAAGCAGTGTCTTAAGCATGTTTTAGCTATAATGGGACAAGAAATGCAGTTTTGTCATGTGCTTTTAATATCCTGCACTTGAAAATAAAAGAAGCACAAAGCCACAGACTTCCTTAGAAACATGATCTGCAATGTTAAAAACAAATCTAATGTAGATATTTTTTCCTCCTAGGTTTTACCAAGAGACAGTACATCTAACACTTAACTTGGATCATCTCTTGTTCATCAACTTGAAAATCATAACAGCCCCCAAAACTGACATTTGATTTGAAAGAAAAAGCTGTGACAAATGGACAATATGTCTATTACTAACACGCCAACTAGTAATGATGCTTGTCTGAGCATTGTTCACAGCTTGATGTGCCATCGACAAGGTGGAGAGAGTGAAACTTTTGCAAAACGTGCAATTGAAAGTTTAGTTAAAAAGCTAAAGGAGAAAAAAGATGAATTGGATTCTTTGATTACAGCTATAACCACAAACGGAGCTCATCCTAGCAAGTGTGTTACAATACAGAGAACGCTGGATGGGAGGCTTCAGGTTAGTACAAGTGGAAATCAGATGTTTTCTTCCTAGTGAAGCTGGAGCAAAAGTGAATGACATAGGATCCTAGAGTGTTGAGGAAGAGTAGCTCTTCTCTTTCATCTACCATTGCCTCCATTTGTAGGCATGTTTTATGGCTGGAGCTCTGGACTGCTGCAGTAGTTTTTTGTTTGGTTTTCCTTTCCAAAAGGAGCAGAAGGCATTGGCTCAGCCATTCTAAATGAGTATGTGTTTGGCAGTAAAAACCAGAAACATGTAACAAAATTGGCTGTTTCTCCTGGTATTTTCACTACAAGCTTCTGTTAGCTCTGTGTTGGTCAGAAGTATAAAGACAGACCTATTCTAAGAAGGTACTCCAAGGAGTCTGCATTGAGGGTTTATGTTAGCCTTATATCATCAGTACTCAGTACCTGTATAGCTTGAGTTGCAATTTCCTTGTTCCAGGACAGATGTCATGTTTGCTGGCTAGCTTTCTGTCTACCCTAGAAGCATTTTTTTTTTTTTTTTTCATTATAGTGGATTGGCATTCTTCTACTTGTAAATTCCTTATAGTGTAGCTCAGTGCCTCGTTCTTCTGGGGCAAAGCTCCTTAGTCGTCCATGGTGGGTAAGGTGACCATACATACTACCTTAAGCACAAATTCTGCTTCTGCCATTTTGTATCCAGGATTTTTTTATTAAGAATCATAGTGTTGATTTAACCATAGCAAAACTCTAATAGAGATTTATTTCTTTTGAGTACAGAACTTGGGTAAACTGTACATCACCATTTTTTTTCCCATATTTTGATGATGGAGTGAGGTTGTGTTGTTGTTTGTCCTCTTCCAGCTTTGCTCCTCACTAAGTAAAATGAAATATGTTGTTACTTTCCCAATCAACTTTTGTGTCTAATGTTTTAGGTGGCTGGTCGCAAGGGATTCCCTCATGTGATTTATGCTCGTCTTTGGAGGTGGCCTGATCTTCATAAAAATGAACTCAAGCATGTTAAATATTGTCAGTATGCTTTTGACTTAAAGTGTGACAGTGTCTGTGTAAATCCTTACCATTATGAGCGTGTAGTATCGCCTGGCATTGGTAAGTAGACTTCATTTAAAACGGAACAGTGGGAGTAAAATGTAAAATGTTTTCCTTTTGAGTGTAGAAAATACAGGCCTAAATTAGAAACATTAATTTTTAATGATCTAATTATAAGTTACTCTCATATGCTTTTGTCCATCTTTTTAATGGAATTATTCTTTTATTCCAAATTTAAAAGAACAATTCCTGGCTTTTGTTTAAGACTTTCTGTTGGCTTTGCACACAGTTCTTGCAGATAATGTGTATCCTAGTGTTAGGAAAATTAATCCACGATCACCAGAGGTTTATGTCCAAAAAGGAGACAGAGGAGTCCTTTTACTTTATTTGAATAAAGGGAGGGGCCATGGGGCATTTCCTCTGGGGTCTCTCAGTTTTTCAGAGGACGCAGCCTCCTTTTTATCCTAATTTCCCAGCCGAATTTCCCTCTCTCTTTCCCCATTGGCTGAGGTACTTGAGAGGTACAGACTTCCCAAAATGCCTAAGATTCCCCTTTTAATGTATAACCCCCCTAATTTTTAATTCTTATGGGATTTATGGGTTTTTCTCCATTGTTGCTTTCATCTTTCAATATTCAATTTCATTTACAAACAAACCTAAAGGCAAGTATCTTCTTTTCCATTCATCAATCAATAGAATCCTTCCCATTGTTTCGGTTATCTCTCAGTGCTAGTTTTATCTACCAGCAGACCCAGGGCTTGTTTGTAAAGACAAATCTTGTAATTCCTCTCACTAGGAATAATTTAGTGTTGAGATAGAGGGGGTATAATATGTAGTCTTGTACCAATTTTTAAAGTTTATAAACTTAATGTTCAAAAGTTGTTGAAGATCTCTGAATATAATTTTCTATGCCCCTTTTTCTTTTTCTTCTTTTTAAAGATCTATCGGGACTGACACTACAGAGTTCTGGTAAGTAGTTCTGTTTACTATTGCATTTCTATGGGGGCAAACTGTGTTAAATTCTTCAGTATGTACACAGCTTATTCTATCTCCTTGGGAAAGATTTTAGAGAGCAGACGAAAATGCATTTTTCTCTCTGGTTTTGGTAAAACCAGCTAAGTAGCATATAAAAGGCGTAATAATTTCTTTAAATTGAGGCTTCAGCTGAGCTTGTCATTATGTTGTTTTCATTGTTCACAACTTATAAGCCCCATAAAAAAAAACAAACAAAACTCTCACCGTTGAATGCTGCTAATTAATAAAAAAACCCAGACACCCAAAACTGTGTGTACATGTATGATATGCTAATTAATTGAATTGGGAATAATAGATGCTTATGCTATAATAAGTAGTTTAACAGTAAACTGGTGTAAGTTCTATAATTAATATGCAATTGAATGAAGGAGTCTATTCTTGCTGTCTCTGAAACTTGAGAGAAATTGGACATTAAATCTCCAATGAACATTATTCAGAAATTATGAAATTGTGCAGCTGGTAACTGCTTTATTTCAAAACTGTTTTTATTTCCTTCAGGAAGAAATTCATAGAGAAATTTGGGTTATCCAATATTTTTAGCAAAGACAACTTAAAAAAAACCTAACCTACCCAACAAACTGTTAACTTCACAAGCTTTATCTTGTTTGCTCAACTCTGCTAATTGTTACATGTGTGTCTTGGTTTGAAAGACAGGTATCTGCTAGGGAGGGGCGGGGCCTCTCTAGGAATGGGGAATTCTAATCCCCTCCCTCCAAGTTATAATTTAGAAAATTAAAGGGGCTTTTCAGGCAGAGGTATGGGGAAAGAAATAACAGTTCTTTACTAGTAAGTATAACAAGGCAAACAAACAACAACAACTACAGCATTAATAATAAACAGAACCAGCAACCTCGAGGGGCTTTGTTTCACAAAGCCTGGGGCAGTCTGATCTCTTGGGACTCTGAGAGCACTGTAATAAATACGATAGGCCAAATTCTGTAAATCAAAATTTTAGAATTTTATTGAGAGACAAAATGACAGTCTCTGAAAGCCACAATTAAAAGGACAGCGTCGAGCCCGGGATCGGCGCTGGGTGAGCGCGGTAACACATTCAGTCAGTATGTCACCCCCCCAGTTCACATTTCTGGCTTGGAGCCGTCTCTTTTTATACACTGGGTTGCTGAGAGAAACTTGGGACTCCGAGGTTCCCTCTTCCGAGGCAGCCTCATTAGATATTCACGTTCGGGTTCTGGTGTTTTGAATGGATTCGCCCAGGAAGACAATGTCTTTGATTGTTGTGTCCAGGTGCTGTGTAGAGATGTTAATGTCGGGAGGAGACGGATGAGATACCGATCTGATGTAATGTTCTCCGGGTTCTCCATCTCCCTTTTCCATTGTCTTTGTTTTCCTTTTAACGATTCCCGGCAGAGGTATCCTCGTGTCCCTTTTCCTGTAATTCTTAGCATAGTTTCTTGTGTCCCTCCTGTGTAATTTCTGGCAAAAGAAATTCCTTGTACCCCTCTCCGTGCAGCTTTTGTCTCAGTTAACCCTTAGTATACTTGATTAGAAATAAAACTTATATTTATAGGGGGTGAATTACATCTTATATCTTTTAACACAAATTAACTTTAGGACATATATCACAATCCCCCCCTTCTATCTTCACCTATTTAATTCGTGTTCCGGTTATAGCCTTTTTTCTCTTTCAAGATAAAAAAGCCTCTTAACCAACTGTTTTTTCTTGTCTAGTACTCTTGCGGAATTCCTTCTTTCTATTTACTCCAATAAGTTTTTTCTACATTCCCTTCCTGTACTTGAGCTTCAAATTTTGCGAGCACCTCTGCGGCCCTACTCTTTTTCTCATTTAATTTCATGATTTTTGAAACAGCATTATTTTTATTTAGTCCCCCTGAAGCCAACTCAGGGTCTATAGGTAGTGATGCAATCTGCATTCCCTGGACTACTGTGTGAATCAACCTGATGAAACAGGGTATTAGACATGGTAGAAAGATTAACCCAGCCACCGAACATAAAATGAAAAATCCCACTTTCTTCCACCAATCTCCTGCCCCAAACAATTGGTCCCACCAGGAAGCCTGAAGTATTGAGTTCCATTTTTGAACTGGCACATGAGCTACTTTCTTAATTTCGGCGGCCAAACCTCTAATTGTTTCTCCATAGTCGTTAATCTCTATGCAGCATTCTGAATCATTGAATTTCCCGCACACACCCCCCTCTTCTGCTAACAGATAGTCTAGGGCAATTCTATTCTGGTAAACAAAAGCCCTCATTTGTGAGTGCTGTCGGGCTAAGAGTTCTAGCGCATCTGAGGTGTGATTGGAAACTATTTCTACCACAGCTTGCAGCCGGATTAGTTGGTTTAGTAGATAGACCGGAGTCCGGTCGCCCCAACTTCCGTCTTGTGCCCAGGTGGCGGGGCCATAGTATTCTATTACGCGTTCCGCAGGCCATTCTTCATTCCCCCATTTCTGGTTTCCCCCTGCCTGCGGGAGTTCCCTTTTTGTCTCTCGTCTTTTTCGACTGAGAGTCTCGTATAATGGAGCCCCTAGCAGGTTTCTGCCTGTTCTGGGTAGCATGAAGAAAGAAGGTCTAATCATCCCCAGGGTACAGGATCCTTTCCACTTTCGGGGTAATTTGCTGTAAGCCTTTTTCCCGCAGATCCAGTAAATTCCACTCGGGGCTTTCCACTTAATGTCTACATTTTCTGATTTTTCCCAAAACTCCTTAAGGTCTGGCAGGGAATAGTAGGGGTTAGCATTAGCTAATTCATGCCAACACAGTTCAATTTCCTTTATCCAGTTACATCCTTTCTCTCTTTCTTTGCTCCAATACCCATTTGGTGGTTCGGGCTGCCACATCCTAGACTTATTGTTAGAGTTCACTGTTAATGTGGATAGACATGGGGTGTAACCCACTGTTTCACTGTATGTGTTTCCTTCCCTGCTGATACAAATGGTCCCTATTATTCTCTCATCTAAGGTCCATCCCTCGGGCCGGGTCATTGTTTTTAAGATATTGCTATCCCATCTTAGGAGTTGTTCAGGAGCTAAACTTTCCCCCTTCCAGGGCCATTTTTCAGCTGATTTTAGTCCCCCACAAATCCAACAGTTAGTTAGTCCTAATTCCGTGGCAATTTCTTGTACTAGATCTAAAAAGAGGTTTTTGCTAGAGGCAGATAAACTCCAATCACTAGATTGTCTTTCTAATTGCTCGTATTGTTCGCTAAGTGTCCTCATTCGCTCTTGCTCCATCTTTTTCCTTTTTGCCTCTAATTCCTGCCTTTTTAGTTCTAGGGCTACCTTTTGTATCTTATTTTCTGGGTCCAACCCTTCCTCATCCTTAGAAAAACAGAATACTTTTTCTAATTTCAGGCATACCCTTTCATCGTTATCACTTAATAAATCTAGTAGTATAGGTCCGCTGTTCAAAGAGGCTGTTTGAAGTTTTTCATTCTGTCCCACCCAATATGTTTTCCCATTTAGGGTGCACATCTCTAATTTGTTTTTATCATAACACAATTTGTTTACTTGTAAATATCCTACAAAGGTAGATTCCCTTTTACCCCCAATCCACACAGTTTTATTACAATCTCTACATATGGGGATTATGGGTAAGTTACTTAGCCCTCTCCTTTTCCTAGACATTGCCATCGGGTTATTGGTCTTTTCTTTCGTTTTGTTTATTTGGAGCCCACTATCATTATATTTGCAGTTTTCCCCCCTTCGCATTTTGGGACAGTCTACATGTACCCTAGGTTCTATGTTTTGGCCCCAGGTAGGCTCTAGCTGAGTCTCCTGCGGGTCTGTTTCTTTCCCCATTCTTTCCTTAGGGTTGGGGAGGCCACTCGTGGGGTACACGGCTAGGCTCAGGATCACTAGGGTTACCCATAGGTGTATCTCTCTGCCCTTCCCTTTGCCCGTTGGGTTGCCACCAGCGGCGAGGTAAACCATCTTCTTGGCAGCAGGGATATTCTTCCGGGCCCCCGTGGGTGCTCCTTTGAGCATACCGTCTTTTGTACTGTTCCCACTTGGCGTATCTTATCTGGTCAGCTATGCAGGGTACTTTTACTGTCCTCCTACACTCAATTACTAGTGGTTCCACCTTCTTATTCAATTTTCCCCTTATCCCGTTTGTGAAGTAATGGAACCACTCAAGACAATCTAATTCCAAAATGCCTGTCTCTGTGGCAATGTGTAGAAAAAGGTTTGTGAGCCTTCTTTCATCCTCTAAACAATTTTCACACAAAACCCAAGGCTTGGCTCCCCAGTTACAATGAGTCACCCAAATATGTTTACAATACCCGCACTTAAAGTGAACAAAAGGATTGCAGGGACACCCTGCCTGGTTACAACTTAGCCGGTAAGCGCTGGTGATTGGGTTTTTCGGTGAATCCTCAGCTTCAAATCTCCCGGAGTCAAGGTGATTTTCCACTGCGGAGAGCTGTCTTGTGGTTCAATTCTTTTCACCCGAGACGAGTGGGTCCAGCCTCTTTCTGCTGTTCTCACAGCCGTGTCAGTGGTGAGGAGGATGAGGAAAAGTCCTTCCCAGTGAGGCGATAACGGTGTTTCTCTCCACGTCTTGATCAGCACCTTGTCCCCTGGTTGGATTTTGTGAATGGCAAATCCCAGGGGTGTGCTCTGTGCTATTAGTCCGCGTTTTCGGAGTTCCTGTAAATTTTTATTAATTAAGACAAGATAAGACTGGATCTGGCAATCTTCTACTCGAGGGTGTCCCACCGGCATTCCATGTTCGTATGGCATTCCATATAGCATTTTGAAAGGGGACAGACCAGATCCTGAATGGGGTTGTGTCCTAATGTTCAGGAGTGCTAAGGGTAGGCACTTCATCCATGACATCTTAGTTTCTAGCATAAGCTTTGATATCTGCGCTTTTAATGTCTGATTCATTCGTTCTACCTGTCCCGAACTCTGGGGATGCCAGGGTGTGTGATATTCCCATCTGATCCCGAGGGCATCTGCTAGATGTTTTGTGATTTTGGAGGTGAAGTGTGTTCCCTGATCCGAGTCAATGGAGTCTGGGATCCCATATCTAGGTATTATTTCTTCTAATAACCTTCGTGCTACCGTCTGGGCTGTTGCCCTAGGGCTGGGGAATGCCTCCACCCAGTGGATCAATTGATCCACTATTACTAATAAATACTTATGCCTTCCAATTTTTGGTAGTTCGGTGAAGTCCACCTGAATTCTCCCAAAGGGGCGGTATGCTAAGGGACGTCTCCCCGGTGTAACCTGCCTGATCCTCGACTTATTAATCTTTTGGCATATCATGCAGCCTTGGACCTCTTGTTTTGCTAATTCAAAGATACCTTTACATCCAAAAAATTTTAGGAATTGTTCAGCTAATGCTTGGGTTCCCCAGTGGGTTTGCGAATGCAATCTCTTTAGTATTTTTCGGGCATATGCCTTGGGGATTAATTCTCGACCATCAGGTAGCTTCCACTTCCCTTCTTCTAATGTTCCCCCTATCTTTTTGAACTCCTCTACCTCCCTTCCAGTGGGACAAGGGGGAAATTCTTGGGGGTCACTCCTGGGGTTCTCGGGGATGCCAAGTGTGAGAAGGGCTGCCCTTCTTGCTTCCTGATCAGCTGTTTCCCCTAGTTCTAAACTGTAGTCCTGTTTGATGCCCCTTTACATATACAACGGCAATAGCTTTTGGTTCTCTTATAGCTTTTAAGATCTCTCTTATCAGATCTTCATGCACTAAACTTTTTCCTCGAGTGTTTATTAATCCCCTCTCTTCCCAAATCTTTCCAAAGGTATGTACCACCCCAAAAGCATACTTGGAATCAGTAAAAATGGTTCCTACTTTTCCTTTTAGTTCTTTTAGAGCCTGTAAAACTGCAAACAACTCGCATGCTTGGGCTGATCAAGAAGCACTTAACGGGCCCGATTTAATTACCTCCCCTGTTTTCCCATTTATGATGGCATAACCTGACTTCCTCTTCCCTTCTATGACTCTGGCTGAGCCATCCACAAACCACTTTTCTCCCTCTTCCAATTCCTCGTCCTCCAGATCTGCCCTTACCTTTGTTTGCAGTTCTATCAAGTCAGAGCAATTATGGGTGGGCCTTCCTGATGCTTCCCCAAAAAGAAACTCTGCTGGATTGTTAGCTTTTGTTGTCCTTAATTCTAATTCAGGGGCATGAATGAGAATGGCTTCGTACTTCAGGAGCCTTGCATCTGTAAGCCATTTTTCTGCCTTTTGCTGTAAAATAGTTCTCACATCATTTGGGGTATAAATTATTAGGGGAGCCCCAAAGGTGATCTTTTTGGCTTCTTCCACTAATAGGGCAACCGCCACTATAGCTTGCAAACATGTGGGCCATCCCCTGCTTACAGGGTCCAGTAGTTTTGAAAGGTAACCTACAGGTTTTTTATTCCCAGCCCAATCTTGTGTTAGGGCCCCATGGGCTGTATGATTGCTTACATCAACGAATAACTGGAACTTTTTGTTCACATCAGGGAGGTTCAAGACAGGGGCTGTTATCAGGGATTCCTTTAGTTGCTGTAATTCCCTGTCATCTTGCTCAGTCCATTTTTACCTTTTCTGTGGTTAGTTTCTCATATAGGAATTTTACTTTTTCACTATACCCTTCTATCCATTGTCTACAGTACCCCAAAAGCCACAACATTTGGCGTATCTGTCTTTTGTTCTTTGGGGGAGGTAATTCTAGTATACCAGACACTCTTTCTGGGTCTAACCTTTTCTTTCCCTTGACAATCCAGTGCCCCAGGTATTTCACTTCAGGTTCTGTGAACTGCAATTTTTGCTTAGATACTTTTAAACCTTTTTCTCCCAAAAAGTTTAATAACTCAATGGTGCATTTTCTTACTTCTTCCTCTGTTTCTCCTGCAACTAGCAAGTCATCTACATACTGCAGGATTTTTGTCCCTTTTCTAGGGGAAAATTGACTTAGCAATTGCTCTAAGGCTTGTCCAAATAGGTTGGGCGAGTCCACAAATCCTTGAGGCAGGGAGGCCCATCTCAGTTGCTGCTTACGATTTGTTTCAGGGTCCTCCCATTGAAATGCAAAGAAATCACTACTGCCTTCGGCTAAAGGGCAGGTCCAAAATGCATCTTTTAGATCTATTACACTATACCATATATCTTCCGGGGAGACCCTGTTCAGAAGTGTGTATGGGTTTGCAACTACAGGAAATCGAGTTTTTGTTCTCTCATTTATTGCTCTCAGATCCTGCACTAGCCTATAACTCCCGTCAGTCTTTCTAATGGCTAATATTGGGGTATTATGTCTGGACATACATGGTTCCAAAATTCCTTTGTTTATTAGGTCATCCATTATAGGTTTCAGTCCTCGTCTCCCTTCCAGGGGGATAGGATACTGTTTCACCCTTATGGGGTCCTCAGGTCTCTTGATTTCAATTGAAATAGGATTCATGTCCAGCCTCCCCGCTTTCCTCCCCGTATGCCACACTTCGGGGTTAATTTTCTCCTCATCCTCACAGGTTAGTTTATATATACTGACCACTATCCGTGAATCCTTCACAATTAAGCTAATACCTACGGCAACCATCAAATCCCTGCCCAATAGGTTATAATCAGCTTCTTCTACCAACAACATATCCCCTAAGCAGACTTTATTTTCAGATTCAATTTCTACATCTTTTACTATGGGAACCCTAAAAGGCTCTCCCTTAGCCCCTATGACCACCATAAATTCTTTACTTACTTGGCACCCTGGAGGCAACTGTTTAAAAGTACTTTTTTCAGCCCCAGAGTCTACTAAAAAATCCATTTCTGTCCCCTTGGGTCCAACTTTTTTAGGGTTATCACGGGCTCCCTTGATGTTAAGGACCCTAAAATAAAGAGCCCTTGACGTCCCTAATCTTCCTGAAATATCTTCTCATCTTTCATTCTTTTCTTGCAATCCCTTTTTATGTGCCCCTTTTTCTTACAATAGAAACATTCCGGTCCCTCTTCTTGATTAACAGGGGTCCCTTTTTGCGGACGAACTGGTCCTTTTGAGGGTCCCCTTCGCAAGGTTTTTCCCGGGGTTTGGGGATGCTCCTGTTTCTGGGCTTCCCTCACAGCTGCTACTAGTACCCTAGCTTGTATTTTCTGTTTTTCCTCGTCTCTCCTCATGTATATTTTCTGGGCTTCCCTAAGTAATTCTTGCAATCCCTTCTCCTGCCACCCCTCGATTTTTCTCTAATTTCTTTCGTATATCCTCCCATGATTTAGCCACGAACTGGGTTTTCAACAATACCTCTCCCACAGGAGAATCAGGATCCATCCCAGAGTATACTTGGAGACTTTTCCTTAATCTCTCCAACCACTCTGTAGGAGTCTCCTCTTTCCCTTGACATTCCCCAAATACCTTGCTCAGATTCTGTCCCCGAGGTACCGCTTCCCTAATTCCTTGGATTATTATGTTTCTCATATCAATCATATTCCTTCTACCCTCTTCGGTTTGGGCGTTCCACCGGGGATCCTGGCTTGGCCATTTTTGATCCCCGGGGGTACTTTGGGGGTTTCGGCGCTCCCACTCCCTTATTCCTGCTTGCCTTATCATTTCTCTTTCCTCGGTGTTGAACAAAGACCTTAAGATCGCTGTGAGATCCTCATATGAGTAAATACTCGTTCCCAAGAACTCATCCAGCCTCTCAGATACTCCTAAGGGGTCGTCCATAAGCTTTCCCATTTCTTTCTTAAAAGCCCTCACGTCGCTGGTATTAATCGGGACGTTTACGTACCCGATAATTCCTGGGGCAGTGGGCACTTCCCTTAAAGGGAAGAGGTTAGCTTTCTTGCCTTCTCCTTCACTTTCTGCCTCATTCAACCTTTATAAACTGTCTTCTAGTCCTCCTAGTGGGTGGAGTATGTTTAGCTTCTAATGGAACCGGCGGAGCCAGGGTTGCAGGGCTGAGGAACGCTGCCAAATCTAGTTCAAGCGGCTGGGTGTCTAGGAGTGGGGTCGGGGTCTGGGGAACTTTGGTTACCCCCCAAGACAGTCGGGGAGCTGGCATGGGTTCTAGTGGGGGAGGGAGCCCGACCGGTGGGAACGGAGCCACTGCCTGTGAGGACTGTGACTCCTGGGGAGGGGCGGATGGAAGCGGCGAGGGGCCGGGGGTCCCTTGCCCCGAGGGATACCCTGATCCTGTGGGGTCTTGGGGGTTTCCCTGATTTGGAAGGGGAGGGGGCGAGGGCACAATGTAGGGTGGAGGAAGATTATCTAAAGGCTCCCACCTATCACCCGAGGGGGACGCTGGACCCTTTAATTTTACTGGCAAAAGTCTAGCGTCGATCCTTTCCCAGATCCGCGCATACTCATGTTCTTCTTTACTCCCTCCCTCCTTCACATAATTCACTAGCGCCGTACAAATCCATTCTTCAAATGTCCCGAAGATGGGCCATATTACGTGGTCCCGTACTTCAACTCCTCCCCACACCTCCATACAGTAATGTATCATTTGTTTCTTTGACCTCCTTTTTCTTATAGGGCATTCTTCCCAATGCTCTAACATCCATCCCAAAGGACTTTCAATCGGGATTTCAGGGATCCCTTTAATGGTTCCCTTCTTGGACTTCCCTGTGACCTTTTCTTTGGTTTTACTTTTCCCTTGTCCCATGGTGTAGGTCCACCAGTTACTGGCCCTTTAAGGGTGATCGCTCCCTCTTGGGGTTTTCCCTGGTGATTATGAGCTCTCTTCTTCCTGCTTACTCTCTCCCCTGGACCGTTCCTGGTCCTAGGCTGAAAGGTTTACCAGTCCCGGAACCCTTGTAAGGACGTACCCTTCCCTTTCAGCCTTCCTGTGACCGATCCCCCTTCTGAAACTTCCCGAGTTTCTGGGCTTGACGTGTGAGGTGCGTGTTTACCCCCGAAACTTTCGCTTCCCCCGCAACCGACCACACCCCTTGCAGGGAAGTGGAACTGCGGTTTTGGGGTCCCACTCGCTTTGTGATAAAATCACGTCTCACTCACATGCTCGGTCACCCCCACTCAACCACGCAATACTTACGATCCTTTTCCTGCGTGGATTCTTTGTGCACGTAGATTTTTACGAGTTGTCTTCGCCGCGGCTCCGGAGGTCCTGTACCCCAGACCTCCCGGAGTTCCCCAAGAGCTCTGACCTCGCCTAAACTCCTTTTAAGTGTGGCTTTTTGTTTTTAAGTCCGTCGTGTGGTTGATCGGTTCCACCCGGCCTCCCGGCTCCGCCAGGCCGCTGAATTAAGCAGGGCGCCTCCTGGTCAGATACAGGGGTCCGAGGGTCCCAGTATCCCACCAATCACGTCGGGGTCAAATACAATAGACCAAATTCTATAAATCAAAATTTTAGAATTTTATTGAGAGACAAAATAACAGTCTCTGAAAGCCACAATTAAAAGGACAGTGTCGAGCCCGGGATTGGCGCTGGGTGAGCGCGGTAACACATTCAGTCAGTGTGTCACCCCCCCAGTTCACATTTCTGGCTTGGAGCCGTCTCTTTTTATACACTGGATCGCTGAGAGAAACTCGGGACTCCGAGGTTCCCTCTTCCGAGGCAGCCTCATTAGATATTCATGTTCGGGTTCTGGTGTTTTGAGTGGATTCGCCCAGGAAGACAATGTCTTTGATTGTTGTGTCCAGGTGCTGTGTAGAGATGTTAATGTCAGGAGGAGACGGATGAGATACCGATCTGATGTAATCATTTGGTTCTCCGGGTTCTCCATCTCCCTTTTCCGTTGTCTTTGTTTTCCTTTTAACGATTCCCAGCAGAGGTATCCTCGTGTCCCTTTTCCTGTAATTCTTAGCATAGTTTCTTGTGTCCCTCCTGTGTAATTTCTGGCAAAAGAAATTCCTTGTACCCCTCTCCATGCAGCTTTTGTCTCAGTTAACCCTTAGTATACTTGATTAGAAATAAAACTTATATTTATAGGGTGTGAATTACATCTTATATCTTTTAACACAAATTAACTTTAGGACATATATCACAGCACCAAGCTGGAACAGTGGGTGGAAACTCCCGGGCTGGTGTCTGGAACGGCCGGATGTCCCCGGCAGGCAGGGGGGTGCCGGGCTACAGCGTAGCAAAAAGACCAGTGCTGGAGAAGTTGCGACGGTCAGGTAGGGCTGGCCCAGCTCCAGCAGGGCAGGTGGAGGAGCTCAGAATTCCTGGGCACAGGAGCAGATGATGGTAGATTTCCCACGACCTGACTTTCTGTTGACAGTGGACTTCTCCCTCAGCAAGCAACAGCCTGGCCGCCCTCTCCAATGTCCTGAGCAAGAAGAGCCCCCAGCTCTTCCAGCCCTGTCATTTTCTGCTTCAAAACTCTCTTGATCTTCCCCCTCCTAGCTGCCTCCTTTGTGTTGGTCAAGCACCATCTAAGTACCTGTACTTAGTCTCTTAGCAACTTATGGGGAAAAATTCTATAAGGAAAAAAAAAGAACAAACCTAACCCCCAACTATGTGTCTTCTGAAAAATGATCCTTTTGTACAGAATCAAAGCTTACTAGCCAGCAGTTAAATACATAAATGTTTTCGTGTCATGCAACTGTTTTTGCAACTGGAAACAAAAAAATTACTGTCAGATTTTAATATATTTAGGTCTGCTTTATAAATGAGCATGGGAGCTAATGTAGTGTATTATTTAAAGATGCTCAATAGGATATAGAGAAATAAATTCTTGTAGTGGCAGTGGTAGTAATTTCCTTACACTGTATGTGGAATATTCTGAATTAGTGGCTACATTATTAAATATGGAGTAGCGATTCTTTGAATGTGAATTTGATGTTTCTAGTCAATTTGGATGGGAGTTGCTTAAAATTATTTAAGGGATGCGTGAAGTTTTTTATGTACTGTGTTAATGAATTGTTTTTCATAGGAGCTTTATTTATGTTCTTATATGTATACTAGGAATTGGTTTGTTAACTACTGCATTAACATATATTTAGGTGCTTGACAAAAAGCATGTTCTTCCCTTTTATTAACTGTGTCCAATCACACAGTGATGGACTAGAAAATAAAATGCTATTGGAGTCTACTACTGTGAAACTAAACTGCTTGTTTGATAGCAGTAAGCAAAATAAACAGTTTGGTTTTCTATTCAGTTGTGCTTCAAAATTCCTTGCTGCTGGCTCGTTTATTTGTAATTTAGTGGAGTGCTTTAATAATGTTTATATAGATTAAATTCTCCCCCACTAGTTTTAATGGCATTATTATTGCTTGAATGTAGTAGCACAATCAGTAGTTAAATCCTGTAAGTAGATTTGCTTATTTGCTTTGCATGTTTAACTGTTTGTTTCTTCACAGCTCCATCAAGTATGTTGGTGAAAGATGAATATGTTCATGACTATGAGGGGCAGCCATCATTGTCTTCTGCTGAAGGCCATTCAGTCCAAACCATCCAGCATCCACCAAGTAACAGGGCATCTACAGAGCCTTATAGCACCCCAGCCATGTTAGCTCCTACTGAGGCTAACACTACCAGCACCACTAATTTTCCCAACATTCCTGTGGCTTCAACAAGTAAGATCGAGATTATATGAAATGCTAAACTCTGAAAATGTGAAAGCTCAAAGTTAACCACTGATTTTTAACAAAGTAGATCTTGTATTGGAACTGTGCTGCTGCCACACTACACTGGTAAAAGTGTGTGGCAATATGATCTAGGCAGTCTCGTAAGCATTAACTCAAGGTTTTACCTTGGAGCATAATTTGAGTAACTTTTCCTGGTGGCCCAGTCTTTTTTTAATGAGACTGACACTACATGACTGTTACAAGACTCTTGAATATGCCAAAGGTTCAGTAACACAATGTTAAAACAGTTGGCCAGTAACAAAAATATTATGGCTATTATTTGATTATTGTTGTAGAAATGGAAGAATTTTATTATTTTATCAGAAAAGCAAATGGGATAACAGATATGCTGTAAGGTAGCAGTATCAAGATGTTTTAAGGCAATTCTTTAGTGTTCCACAATTGACAAAATCTATCTTCCAGTTTTAATTTTTTTATTTTTATAGTGGCCCACTGTACTACCAAAGTGACAACCCTAATTAATATTTTCATGAGTCTGTGGAAGTGCTGTGTTGAACTTTTTTGTTACTTTTTTGTGTATATTTGGTACAAGTGGAAGAGTCTGGTTTGCCAACACCAAACCTCACATTTTACTCCAGCAGGACAGTAAAGCATTATGTGTGCAGCATCCTGTAGCCCTAATGTAGGGAAACCATGAAGTTAGGAGGGGTTTCACACTCATTGTCACTTTAATATCAAAGATGTGTGAATGTGACGAATTTCATGTTATCAAATTTGAATTATGGTGGAATTATGTTTTTATAATGTCTTGAATTTTAGCTGGCAACTTTTTTGTTAAAGCTAATGATGGTTTTGCCAAGCTGAAATGTGGTGTCTGTTTCCAACAGAGAAAAAAGGATAGGCAGTTTAATTGTATTGCTTTTGCGCAACAATTTATTGTCAATAACTTTTTCTCATCAGTGTTATAATTGTTGGAGCCAATTGGACAAGAAAAAAAGGCTAATTTTTACGTTTTAGTGCAAGTTCTTAATGTATTAAATTCTGCTAGCCCACATCAGTTTGAGAGTGCAAGTGCACTTGTGAAACTGCTGATTGGTTTAGTGTTAATGGCTGAGCTGAAGTCTTTTAAAATCAAATTCTGTTAACCTGTTCTGTAATATCTGTAGTTCTACTTTAAAGCTTAGATAATTCTTGAAATACTTACTTGGGAGGAAAAAAGCCCAGCAACTTTCTCAGGAAGGAATCCAGTTATGTATGCAGCTCTATTCAAGAACTATTTCTAAAAATAAAATACCGTTCAGTATGTTTTGGATGAACACAAATGAGTGTTCTCCTTAGGAACAGTAGTTGTAACATGCTGAAAATAAACAATTTATTGGACCTGCTGCTGGCCTGTTTGGATTCACACCAAATCTACTCCAGCTATGTTATTCAGTAAAATCTGACGTTTCTTCTTTCCTTTCAAACTAAAAAATGAGATGTGAACAAAACAAAGATGCACTTGATAAACATGACTCTTTGCATACTTTTACTCCTTAAAATATTAAGGATGTCTGAGTCAAAATTAGTTGATGCAGAGCATCTTGCTTCAAGTTTCCCTAAGAGACTCTGGTGGATGGAAAAAAAATACTGAAACCAAGCTTGTAGGAACTGTGTATTGCAGTGCCCCTAGTTGGGTGTATTTTCCCACCCAGTAATGCTGAGCTCTTCTTAATTAAAATTTTGGATCATTCATGAATAGGTAGTGTGTTCTTTTACCAGGTCAACCTCCCAGTATATTGACAGGTAGCCATAGTGATGGACTCTTACAGATTGCTTCAGGGCCCCAGCCAGGAACTCAGCAGAATGGGTTTACAGCTCAGCCAGCTACTTACCATCACAGTGAGTATATATATGTGCACTCTTCTTAGTTTTCTAAAACCAGTTTCCAAATGTTAGGAGAAGTAGATGATTAGAAGTGAGATACAGAAAAAAAAATTCCCTTTAAAACCAACCACTCCTTTCTTTTTCTAGATAGTACTACAACTTGGACTGGAAGTCGGACAGCAGCCTACACACCTACCATATCTCACCACCAGAATGGCCATCTTCAGCATCATCCACCTATGCATCCTGGGCATTACTGTAAGTAGTGCATATTTCCAGATCACTAAATTTTCAATTTTTCTGAATGGTGGGGGTTCATTTGTGATTACTGTTTACCCCCAAATACTTTTCTTTTTTTTTTTTTGTTTAATATTACAGACCTACCATTACTGTGTTTAGTATTTTCTGACAGTTAAATATAAAAGCCTCATGGACTTTCCTCTGTTAAAGCAACAGAGATTAGAAACTCAGCTATAGTGATATAATCTATATTATACGTCTTACTATACCTAACAAAACTAGCATTTCCTTTCTAAACCTCTGTTTTTAAGGCTTTGCAATCCTGAACTAAATATTTCCTTTGCAGAAAAGGAAGACGATTCAGAATGTGTTGTTTGCATATTTTTCTTTCAAAACTTGGAAATTCTTGGCTGTTTTTATTTTCTGAAAATTTTGACGTCATACTAAGCTTTGGAAGATGTGTGTCCACGTACCCTAGCCAGTTTAAAAGAACCTTGTGAAAGCTTGTGCAGTAAAGTACTTGTCAATAAACTGGTCTTGCCACAGCCTGATTCATGAGTACATTTGGCACATAAAAATGAATCTCTTGTTTTAAGGTACAGGAGATGGGAAGGAAAAAAGTGATCAAACTGCTAGTGTGTCTAGCACAGTATATGTATTATAGGAGTATAGTGGGGAAAAACCCACTCAAATTAAAGTTTTTCTAAATTTTGCGACAAAAAGCTAGAACAGTTCTTGATCTTCTAATATAGTACTTAACCAGATCACCTGTTTGCAGCAGTCATGGTTAGCAGAGGGGAGAATAAACTGTGAGTTAATATTAGAGTGACTTTTCAGCTTGTCTCTGTAGAGAAAATTGTGGTTTAGATACAGTTATTAAGTTTCATTATTTTGGTCTGTTAGGATCCCACTTCTTCTGTCATCTAGTTTGTCAGAAATACCAGGATGTTAAAAAATTTTAGTGGTGCTGGAGATACTCTATAAATGTTTTTCAGTGCATGTATCTTTCCATAGTTATTATTTATAACTGGCTGGTGGTACTACATAGAGCTTTTCTTGGCTAATGCCATCTCTCACTTCAGAAAGTCACATGTTTTGACACCTACCAGCGTTGTGTTTCTTTTGACATCTTGTTGCAAAAGCTGCTCTTACTAATAATTCTGTTTAAATTTTTCCTCCTTGTTCTCTGCTGCCTGTAAGGGACCCAGTTAATTCATAAAAGTCAAGAGACTAAACTGATACCAAGACTGTATTCATTGTAATTTTTTTCCTTAGAAAATGATTTCTCTAGGGCTATTTTCCATCTTCAGTGAGTATTTCTTATGGTTAAGTCCACAGCATGCTGAGCAACTTGTTTTGTGATTGATGAAACTAATGAAGTGCAGTTTCTGACAGACTTGTATCACCTTCCTCTATACAATGATTCTCTCCTTGCACAACTTGGGGGCAGATTTGAAGTCCTATTTCTCTTACATTTCAATGCTATATCTGGTTTCTGTTCTCTCCTGGAGCCGGGTCTGGCTTGAGCAGCATGCAGCCTTTCCTCCTGGGATACTAATGGAGCTCTTTACTCAACTTCTGAATTTTTAGGAAACCTCTAAAAGTGTAAGTTTTCTGTGGGCATTTTTATCCCCTGTCAGATTAAGCCAATTGATTCAGAAATTACTGGGATTTATAAAATAAGGCATCCTTGCAAGTCTTTTTTTTATAGGAAAACAAGCTAAGTAAGAAAACATTATTTTTCCTCATGTAAAACAAATGGCATGTTTTCTTTTAAAGGGCCAGTTCACAATGAACTTGCATTCCAGCCTCCGATATCAAATCATCCTGGTGAGTAAAATCTAACATGTAATGCTAACTTAAACTTTGTGGTTTGTTTGATTATTTTTTTGTATCAAGTATTCTGAAATTTGAGATATAAATTCTAAAGAAGAGGATGAATTTTGTGATTAAGTCTTGTTTTGAATTTGGACATCTCTTGGAATGGTGACATAAGCTGTGAACTGAATTTAACTGAGATGCCTAAGTCAAAGATTGCAGCCCTCAAGCCCACACTGAGCTGGTGCCTACCCTGGAGGTATTAGAACTCTGAATGTCCTTGATCCTAAACTTTTCAAGGTGCCTGTAGTTGTGCTTTTTGCTTGCTTAGAAATATCATGGAGTTTAGGTCATGCCAAAGTTCTCTTGGATCCATAATCTAGTCCATTGTTACAGCCAGATGCCCTGAAAGACAGGTATTGTGCTGCTTAGCATTTTGATGCTGAAGTTCCTCATTGGATCTTTGCATAAAGCTTGTTCTTTCCAAGAGTCTTCATTAATGGTAACAGTTCAGGGAGCCAAGGAGGTTGTCTTGTGGTACAGGCTAGCTCTCATGTAGGTGCAAGGTGATATTCTGTTTTTAGCAACAGCAAGGCTGTTGCCTACATAGGGAGATCTGCATAGTTGAAAAACCTAAAAGTTTAACTTGTTTATTCATTGGTTAGTGACTAAATCCATACTAGAAATAAAAATATTGATAATTGCTGGCTAAACTTAACTGTAGCTGAATTGTATTTCACATTATTTAGTATCTCTTTCACTCTATTGATTTCATCCTATTCAAGTCCTCAGAGCCATGAGTATTTATTTGAAGACAAAAGAACTTAAAGTAATTTAGGCATCTTTGTTTATTGTTTTCTAATAAAACCAGAACAGTTTCTTGAGGCAAATGAGTGTGCTGTTGGGTGCTGCTGTTTATAATGAATGAGTACCACTTACAGCACAGGAAGAGCTCTTCCTGTTGGCTTATCAGGCTGTTGTGTTTAGGTCCTACTGCACTAAGCATGTCCAGTCATTTTGTGTATGCTTTCAGGGATTGGGACTCTACCACCTCCCTGGACATCCCATTCCAATGCTTAACCACCCTTTCAGTGAAGAAATTTTCCCTAATATCCAATCTAAACCTCCCCTGGCGCAACTTGAGGCAATTTCCTCTTGTCTTATCGCCTGTTACTTGGGAAAAGAAACTGACCCCTGCTTGTCTAAAAACCTCCTTTCAGGTAGTTGTAGAGAGCGAGAAGGTCTCCCTTGAGCCTCCTTTTCTCCAGGCTAAACATCTCCAGTGCCCTCAGCTGCTCCTCATAGGACTTGTGCTCCAGACCCTTCACCAGCTCTCTTGTTCTTCTCTGGACATGCTCCAGCACCTCAATGTCTTTCTTGCAGTGAGGGGTCCAGAACTGGACACAGGATTCAAGGTGTGGCCTCACCAGTGCTGAGTACAGAGGAACAATCACTTCCTTGGTCCTGCTGCCCAAACAATTCCTGATGGCCAGGATGCCATTGGCCTTCTTGGCTATGTGGGCACACTGCTGGCTCATGTTCAGCTGGCTGTCAACAAACACCCCAAGGTGCTTTTCTGTCAGATGGCTTTCCAACCATTCCACTCTTCTCCAAGCCTGTAGTACTGCATGGGGTTGTTGTAACTGAAGTGCAGGACCCACCCGGCACTTGGCCTTATTGAACCTCATACTGTTGGCCTTGGCCCATTGATCCAGCCTGTCCAGATCCCTCTGCAGAGCCTTCCTACCCTCCAGCAGATCAACACTCCCACCCAACTTAGTGTTGTCTGTGAACTTAGCGAGGGTGTGCTTGATCCCCTCTTCCAGATCATCAATAAAGATATTAAACAGGGCTGGCCCCAATACTGAGCCCTGGGGAACACCACTAGTCATTGGCTGCCAAAGTAAATGTGGCACCATTTACCACCATGCTCAGGGCCCGGCCATCCAGCCAGTTTTTAACCCAGCAAGGAGTGTACCTGTCCAAGCCATGGGCTGCCAACTTTTCCAGGAGTATGCTATGGGAGGCAGTATCAAAGACTTTACTGAAGTTCAGGTAGACATGGTAGCTCCTTCCAACTGCCATCTTTCTTTTGTAGCCAAGTTTTTAAATAGTAGGAGTTAAAAGGCACCAGTTGGCTATTAAAACATGCCATTTTGTTCTGCTCCCTTGCTTAATACTTACTTGTTTTAGCCCGTACCTGACTTTGTGTGCAGACAAGGTCATTATGTGATCTTGTTTTTTTTTTTCCCATTACCCTACTTTGCAAATCTGATTTGCTTTGTAGGGAGGATAGAGAAAACTGACTTCAGTTAGGATAGGAGGTAATTACTCCTATCTTAAGCCAGATCTGTTTCAAAGTTAGTTTCTGCTAGCCTAGCCATGAATAGGCACATATGTATTACTTCTTTATGCTAAAGCTAAAGTCATAAAGTGCAGGAATGCAGATGGCTTACAAAATCTTACTGGAATTATAAACTGTACAAAGATTTGTAATATCTACAAAAAACCCTAGCATTGTGTTGTGTTCCACTCCTACAGAGAAGGGAGCACCCAAAGTTTGTAGATGCCCGTGGTCTGAAAAGAATGGCAAAAGCCAAAAGGGTCCAAAAAAACCCTCATGAAGTTTTATTAGTAAACTATGCACTCTGCATGGAAATTGGTATATATTTTTCCCCTTAATAATGATGATGATGCTAATAATAATAATAGAATAAGAATAAAGAGGGGAAAAAGAGAAAAATGAAAGGGAGATCAGAAAGAGAGGAAAGGGGATCACCAGTCCTGGGTCCAGCATCAATACAGATGACAAGGGTGTCTTGGGGATGCTACCTAGGCTCTTTGGTGGTACCTTCTTATAGGTAATTTTTCCCTGCCCTGGAATTAAGTTCCTCCCTCTTCATGTAAATGAGTTAGCATGTGCAGTCTGTTCTTCTGGACCTTTCTGGAAATGGGTTGGGGGGGTTTGAAGTTCCTTTGGTGGTCTCGATCCCTCTCTATTGGTCTTGCCTCTGCTCCTCAATCCCACTTCTGAGCTTCCACTGTATGTTCTGTTGTCACCATGGACCTGAATAGGAAAATTTGCTCCAGAAAGATGCTGCCATACCTTCATAAGGCACCCCTTTCCAGGCACATCGTGTTCTAACTTGCCTGCTTGAATGGTCATCGGTGTTTGAGGCATAGCAGTGCATTAACTCCTTACTGCCCAGGCTTCTACACATTGATGTGTACTTTAATAAAAAAGACAAGCCCATGTTCATTGTAGTATGTAGTAATTTTTTGTGCTAGTAGATGTGTCTTTGTCTATCTGAACTTGCTTATGTGAAAGTGCACTCTTAGTCTGAATGACAAATGCAGTTGTGGAAGGCTTAATTGATTGCCTGAACGGGTTTGTTGGGTTTTTTGCGCCTTTCAGTCAGTTAATTGTATATATTCTTTAGCTCCAGAATATTGGTGCTCAATCGCATATTTTGAAATGGATGTGCAAGTCGGGGAAACATTTAAGGTCCCTTCAAGCTGTCCAATTGTTACTGTTGATGGATATGTGGATCCTTCTGGAGGAGACCGTTTTTGCCTGGGCCAGCTTTCCAACGTGCATAGAACAGAAGCCATTGAGAGGGCAAGGTATTCTGCAGATCCCAAAAGCTCCAGATGTCTGTGGTATTTGAAAATATTTTGGTTTGCCTTCAGCGTGTGCCTTTCTTTTGAAATCACAAGTATAGTATCTTTCTTTGAACTGAATTAACTATACCAAAGTAATTTTTCTAGGCCACTCTTGTAACACATTCAAAATGTGAACTGTGTGACAAAGCCCTTCAGAGCTTTGCAGTAGCAGCATGTTGCTTTTCATTGCTTTCAAAGGCTGTGCCTTCAAGGATAAAATTAGCAACTTATGCCATTATATATGCAAACTGAATATTAGTTCTTCACACTAGAGAGTGATGTGAGAATAACTGCAATATATAGATTTGTCAAAGGAGCAAAGGAAGGTTGATAGAGCTAGTTGGATTTTCATTCATTCTCACCATGCACATGCTGCTTTGATGTGGAACTGAAGCAGTCTTTCAAATTTTTTTCCACTCCTTTGAAACAAAAAGGAAGGAAATTATTCCATGTCTTCAGAAATGTTGCATTGTGACAATCAAAATGTTAGATTGCTATAATGTGATCCAAACAAACATACAGTTCTGCATTAAAATGTGGCTTTGTATATGTACTTGATTGACTTTCTATTCTAGAATACTTGGGGGATTTTATACTTCTGAACAGAACTGAGTGTGTTTGGTATCCCAACTCTCTATTGTGGTAGTTGACTGGTAGTTGCAACTTGAACATCATTGCTTCTGCATTCTATATTTCCCATAGATCTTTACATGGTATTACAGATGGGTTTGTTTTATTTACAGTTTTTGCATAACAAATGCTAACTTACACCTAAGATAATAACTACAATTTCAAGTCCTTGTATGAGCAGAGTGCTGGAGAACTGTTTATGGTTTATTTAGGAAAGGTCTGATTTATAGTATGTATACACAGCTGCATTGGATCTGTTTTTCTTTTTAAGGTTGCATATAGGTAAAGGGGTGCAGTTGGAGTGCAAAGGAGAAGGTGATGTGTGGGTTAGATGCCTCAGTGACCATGCAGTCTTCGTTCAGAGTTACTACCTGGATAGAGAAGCAGGGCGTGCACCAGGGGATGCAGTTCACAAGATTTACCCAAGTGCATATATAAAGGTTGGTTTGATGTTCCTAGATGAAAATTGTAGGGGAGATAGCATATATTTGAGTCTTATAAATGTTAGAGAAGGTATGAGACACTGAAATAAATGTAACTTGGCTTTGAAAAACCCTAAAAATTTCCATTTGACAAGTCACTTAAGATGACTTAAAATTGACTAAACTGAAAGTGTTATCTAGATACTGTGAAAGTAACTAATTTTGTATTTTGTCACAAGCAATCTCAATAGCAGTTTTTTGTATTTTTAGCCTTACAGGTTTAAATTAATTACTACTAAAATTTTTAGCATAGGCTATCTGTTTCTTTACTTTCTCTCTCCAAAACAAGAAAAGTTGGGAAATTATGTATAAATGCAGTAGAAGGGTAAAGTGTATGTTAAAGTGCGTGTTAGTGTTAGGAACGTGAAGCGATCCAGAGGCCGCAGAACATTGCATGGAAACAAATTATTTTGAGAATGTTCTTACTTAGATGTGCCTCTGCCAGACTTGAAACTTTATTTAGGACAAGTCACACTTGTAAAAATACATTTTTTAATTAAACTGCTTGAAGTTTGTATTGATTTTTTTTACAAGCTTTCTAGTATGAGAACAGAGTTCCTGTGTATATATTAGTGCTAAGCCTGATCACAAAGATATAAAATATCACCAACCCAAAACCTAGTTGCTGAAAATTCAGACCTGTCAATTATTGGTATTTCTTTTAAACAGACTAACACATTTCAGTAAAACAGTGAAGAATAAAGTCTGACAAAGTTAAGATGGACTCGTTGGCATCCATTTTTATTTATATACCTATTTTCTGGAAATACTGGGGTTTAAAAGTTAGGATTATATCAGCCTGTAGTATCCTTCAGACTTGGATCTTGCCGTCAGCCCCACACATGATACTTCTGTAGCCTGCTCAGTTCAGCCAAGTTCTGG